>NC_046162.1:39617497-39700884 GCF_011064425.1 Rattus rattus | reverse complement strand
CCACAAAGAATGGGTTTGGCTGGGCCTTTATGTGTTTTTGTATTTCTGGAAAATAGCTAAAGGTAGGTGTTGAGGGTTGTATAGTGAGACAGTCTCCAAAAGATTGGGAGAGCTCTGACTACAATGGCTGTCGAGAAAAGGTTAAATGATTGATTTATTAATTTAAATATTTCTAAGGCACTATAAAGTTCTACTAATTGGGCAGAAATATATGGGGTATTGACAGAAAAAGCTTGATCTTTAACAACAAAGGAGGCCTTTCCATTCTTAGATCTGTCTATGAAAACAGTCAAGGCATTTGGTATAGGTTTTAGATGTGTAACCTTTGGGAAGACAAAGGGGGTAAATGGAGGAAGTGTAATAATTATCTCCTGGTAAATGAGTATCAAATGTTCCCTGATAAATGGACAGCAGGACTGTCCAGTCATCATGTTTGTGTTGCAGCCAAGCAAGCTGCTCCTATGAATATGGAGAAATAATAATATCGGGATCGAGGCCACAATGGCAGGTAGCCAGCTTAAGCCGCAAGAAAATGGTCTGGCAAATCAAGGAGGGATAAGTAGGGGGGTGTTGTGGGCAGGTGGATCCACATTAGTGGATGATTATCTTGCCATAGGAGGCCTGTGGGTGTAAACCTTGTTGCAAAAAGGATCAGATACAGTGTCTTGGACGGGCTGAAATAACCTATGAATTGTTGGCTGATAGCCTGTTCAACCTTTAGTAGGGACTTTTCAGCCTCGGGAGTTAGAAGCCTAATGGAATTAGGATCAGGCCACCCTCAGAATTGCAAATAGAGGTTTTTAAATCACCAGTGGTTAACAAGGTAAAATCTAAGCCAATTAATATCACCCAAAAGTTTTGAAAATCATTTTAAGCTATGTGGCTGCAATCTTCCTTTGTTAGCTTTTGAGAATAAATGGATAGGTTCTAATTGGAATCCAAGGAACAAAAAGGGATATTGTGTCTGAATTTTTTCAGGGGCAATGGTGAAACCCCTTTTTTGTAAGGCCAAAACAATAATTTGGGTTAGTTTTTGAGTTTCCTGTAAACAAGTGGAGGAAATCAAAATATCATCTATGTAATGGATGATGTAAACAGAGGGGAAACGCAGCCTTATTGAATCTATAGTTTGGGCCACATATCTTTGACACACGGTGGGGCTATTAGCCATCCCCTGTGGCATCACGCGCCACTGAAAGCGGGGATTAGGGCCCACATGGTTAATGACAGGGATAGAAAAGGCAAGCGGCACAATCCTCCGATGAAGGAATAGAAAAAGAAACAATCTTTTATATCAATGACTATTTTATAAAGTCTCTAGAATAGCTATTGGAGAAGGCAAACGAGGTTGTAGGGCCCCCATAGGGACCATAGTTTTATTAACCGCTCTAAGGTCTTGTAACAATCTCCAAGAACCATTTTTCTTTTTTATGACAAAAATAGGGGTTCCAAGGCAAAGTGGACTGTTCAAGGTGCCCTTGTAATAATTGTTCCTGCACCAACTGTAGGGCCGCTTGAACCTTTTCTTGAGGCATGGACCACTGATCGATCCAGACTGGATCATTTGACTTCCAAGATATTTTATCAGCCTGGAGTGCAGGAGGAACAACGGTCTCTGAAAAAAGGTCTGCTCCTAAACCTCCTCTATCTGTTTTGGGCGTGGGAATCAAGGGTTCTGTAATTCCCTGTTCATTTCTACCTAATCCTTTTCCAGGGAGAAATCCTGTCCTTAACATCTGGTTAGTAATGACCTCATTGGGACTACACATCATCACCCCCATCTGGGAAAGGATATCCCTTCCCCAGAGGTTAACAGGGAGTCCAGAAACTACAAACGGCCTAACTGTGCCTGTATTATTTTCTTTATCTTTCCAGTTCAGGAGGTTTGAGCGGAATGTATACTGTGTTTGACCTATCCCTTTTAAATGTGTGGCGGTAGCCTTAAGGGGCCAGGTTGAGGGCCAGTGTCTAGAGGAGAGCACTTTTGCATCCGTCCCCATATCTAAAAGGCCCTGAAATTGTTTGCCATCGAGCCAAAGAGACATCATGGGTCTTTCATCAGTTAATTTTTGAACCCAATAAACATCTGAAGAGCCAGGGGAGGAAGAACCACGCCCCTTTTCTTTATGAGGAAACTGCCCCTTGAAGGTAAGCGGTAAGGCGTTGTCCGGCTCTAAGCGTGAAGGGGCCCTGCATGGCAGTGGCTAGAAATTTAATCTCCTCAGAATAATCAGCATCTATTATAGAGGGAAGGATGACAAGTCCTTGAAGAGCACTCGAGGCTCGTCCAATTATTAGGAAAAACATGCCTGGTGGCAGGGGCTCAAATTTTCCAGATTCTATAATAGTCCCTTCCTCCAGGGTTATAATCCTGGTGGTGGAGGAACACAGGTCCACTCCTGCGCTCCCTGCTGTTGCCCGGGATAAGTTGGTGTTGCAGGAGCTTGATGCTGCACTTGGGGGCGTGCAGTCACATGTGAATAGGGGCCCCGGTACGGGGGGGAGCCCTGCTCGTTTCCCTGGACCACAGGGAGGGTTTGCCCATTAGCGTCAGTCTTAGACCGACATTCCCTGACCCAGTGACAGATTTTCTTGCAGCAGGGACAAACCCCCGGGGCAATGGGTCATCCAGCAGGGTTGGGGGACTGGCTAAGGTTGGAAGTGTTACATTCTCTAGCAAAATGACCGGGTTGTCCACATTTAAAACATGTTTTGCCTCTAGGGTGACCAGAATCTCCAGCTTTTTGGAACACAGCCCCAATTGCCAGGCTAATAGACTTGGATACTTGGTGTGAAAAAGAATCAACATCATTGCAAAGTTTAATCATGCCTGGGATATCAGGGTCTTTGGTCTTGCCTCGAAGTGCAGAAGTGAGGCTCTGCATGCCGAATTAGCATTTGCGAGAGCAAGCTCTCTAAGGAGAAGCCCTTCACTTTCATTTTGACCTAGGATTCTTTCCGCTGCTTCTTGTAGTCTTCCCACAAATTGAGCGTAGGGCTCTTGTGCCCCCTGGATTATTTTAGTTAAAGGGGTGGTGAGTGCCCCTGTAGCAGGAACTGCTCTCCAAGTGGACAGAGCCGCCTGTGCTGTTTGGGCGAGTACACTGGGGACAGTCCGAGTTGTTTTTCCTCGGAGGCAAATGAGCCTCTCCCACACAGCTTGTCTGCTGTCCAGGAAGCAGTTTTACCTAAAGGATTTTTCCTGTTTCTAGCAGCAAGACTCTCCGCTCTATCTATAAACTCGGATTTCCAAGTTAAATATTGTCCCCTAGTGAGGACAGACTGTACCACCTTGGTCCATTCACTAGGAGTCAAATATCCAGACCCCACGAGTCCCTCTAAAACGGACAAGGTAAAGGGAGCATTTATATCATAATTTTTAACAGCTGAATGTAATTCCTTTATGTGTTTGAGTTTAAGTTTCTTGTATACGGGACATGAGGTCCCACCTCATTCTGATCAGGGCTTTCTTCCTCTGAATCTGAGGGTCCTTCATCATAATCACTTTCTGTCTCACTCTCTTGTTCCTCATTATCATTTTTTCCCTGGCTATTGTTAGTACTATCTGGTTCAGGTTCGTCTCTGGCCTATCTGGCACGAGCTCTAGTCATGACTGGGAAGGTCAACTTTGGCTGAGGTTTTTGAATGGTGTTAGATGGCCTTTTTGGGGCAACTTGTCCCTTTCTCATGGTCTCTTGTAAGTTTTGACCCTTTTTTTTTTCTTTTTCTTTTTCCGGAGCTGGGGACCGAACCCAGGGCCTTGAGCTTGCTAGGCAAGAGCTCTACCACTGAGCTAAATCCTCAACCCCGTAAGTTTTGAATCTCTAATGTAAGGTCCCCTAGTTCCTGTTGTAAATGTAAGACTTGTTTGAGTCTGGTGATTTGAGCCTGAAGTGCAGCCTTAGTCTGAGTTAGCCCCTCTATCATTGCCATTGGCAGAGGTGCAGGAGGAGCTGAAGGCATTTGGGGCAAATAGGGTGGGGGGCAGGCAGGTTTGGATCTTTGTGTAAAAAGGACCAGAGGTTCCTGTGGCCCAGGGCCATATCTCTCTTCCTCATAACTGGCAGCTTCTTCCTCCAATTCGGCCTCGGGGGGTGGGGTGGGGTCTAGATTTGAATCAGAGGGGCGGCGATAGCGGCAGCTTTTGTTTTTGCCACTATCATTTCCCCCAGAAATTTCTTTGAGAGAAGGATAAATGGTTTTTGAAGTTTTGGACATCTTGTAGTCTTCTAGAAACCATAAGGCTTCGGATGAGGAATTTCCCTCATCCCCAGGCATATCAATAACAATGGAAGGACAAGGAGAATGTGGCTCCCCGTTTTCTTTTTCATTGTTACGTGAAGCTGGCCATGAGGCTTGTAAGAAGTCCTCTGTGACAGCTAAGAGGCGGGCACTCTCGCCTCCTTCCTCAGCATCTATTATAATGTCTCTAATAATACCCCAGTAACTGAAAAAAGCCGTGGACACTGGGTCGCCGGCTTTCAAAAGCTTATTAATCTCCTGAACAACCTCATTCCAAGTAATAATGTGTTTGAGATGTGGCCCTAGTTTTTCTTCTATTAGTTTGAGTGTATCTGATTTGATGTGGAGGTCCTTGATCCACTTGGACTTAAGCTTGTACAGGGTGATGAGAATGGATCGATTTGCATTCTTCTACATGTTGACCTCCAGTTGAACCAGCACCATTTGCTGAAAATGCTATCTTTTTTCCATTGGATGGATTTGGCTCCTTTGTCAAAAATCAAGTGACCATAGGTGTGTGGGTTCATTTCTGGGTCTTCAATTCTGTTCCATTGGTCTATCTGTCTGTCTCTGTACCAATACCATGCAGTTTTTATCACTATTGCTCTGTAATACTGCTTGAGTTCAGGGATAGTGATTCCCCCTGAAGTCCTTTTATTGTTGAGGATAGTTTTAGCTATCCTGGGTTTTTTGTTATTCCAGATGAATTTACAAATTGTTCTGTCTAACTCTTTGAAGAATTGGATTGGTATTTTGATGGGGATTGCATTGAATCTGTAGATCGCTTTTGGTAAAATGGCCATTTTTACTATATTAATCCTGCCAATCCATGAGCATGGGAGATCTTTCCATCTTCTGTGGTCTTCTTCAATTTCTTTCTTCAGAGTCTTGAAGTTCTTATTGTACAGATCTTTTGCTTGCTTGGTTAAAGTCACACTGAGGTACTTTATATTATTTGGGTCTATTATGAAGGGTGTCATTTCCCTAATTTCTTTCGCGGCTTGTTTCTCTTTTTTGTAGAGGAAGGCTACTGATTTATTTGAGTTAATTTTATACTCAGCCACTTTGCTGAAGTTGTTTATCAGCTTTAGTAGTTCTCTGGTGGAACTTTTGGGATCACTTAAATATACTATCATATCATCTGCAAATAGTGATATTTTGACTTCTTCTTTTCCAATCTGTATCCCCTTGATTTCCTTTTGTTGTCTGATTGCTCTGGCTAGGACTTTGAGAACTATATTGAGTAAGTAGGGGGAGACTGGGCAGCCTGGTCTAGTTCCTGATTTTAGTGGGATTTTTTTCAAGTTTCTCTCCATTTGGTTTAATATTAGCTACTGGTTTGCTGTGTATGATTTTTACTATGTTTAGGTATAAGCCTTGAAATCCTGTTCTTTCCAGGACTTTTATCATTGAAGGGGTGTTGAATTTTGTCAAATGCTTTCTCAGCATCTAATGAAATGATTATGTGGTTTTTATCTTTAAGTTTGTTTATATAATGGATCACATTGATGGTTTTCCATATATTAAACCATCCCTGCATGCCTGGGATGAAGCCTACTTGATCATGGTGGATGATTGTTTTGATGTGCTCTTGGATTCGATTTGCCAGATTTTATTGAGTATTTTTGCGTCGATATTCATAAGGGAAATTGGTATGAAGTTATCTTTCTTTGTTGCGTATTTATGTGGTTTAGGTATAAGAGTAATTGTGGCTTCATAGAAGGAATTCGGTAGTGCTCCATCTGTTTCAATTTTGTGGAATAGTTTGGATTGTATTGGTATGAGGTCTTCTATGAAGGTATGATAGAATTCTGCACTAAACCCATCTGGACCTGGGCTCTTTTTGGTTGGGAGACCTTTAATGACTGCTTCTATTTCCTTAGGAGTTATGGGATTGTTTAACTGGTTTATCTGTTCCTGATTTAACTTCGGTACCTGGTATCTGTCTAGGAAATTGTCCATTTCCTGCAGATTTTCAAGTTTTGTTCAATATAGGCTTTTATAGTAAGATCTGATGATTTTTTGAATTTCCTCTGAATCTGTAGTCATGTCTCCCTTTTCATTTCTGATTTTGTTAATTTGGACACACTCTCTGTGTCCTCTCGTTAGTCTGGCTAAGGGTTTATCTATCTTGTTGATTTTCTCAAAGAACCAACTCTTGGTTCTGTTGATTCTTTCTATGGTCCTTTTTGTTTCTACTTGGTTGATTTCAGCTCTGAGTTTGATTATTTCCTGCCTTCTACTCCTCCTGGGTGTATTTGCTTCTTTTTGTTCTAGAGCTTTTAGGTGTGCTGTCAAGCTGGTGACATATGCTCTCTCCTGTTTCTTTCTGCAGGCACTCAGAGCTATGAGTTTTCCTCTTAGCACAGCTTTCATTGTGTCCCATAAGTTTGGGTATGTTGTACCTTCATTTTCATTAAATTCTAAAAAGTCTTTAATTTCTTTCTTTATTTCTTCCTTGACCAGGTTATCATTGTGTAGAGCATTATTCAACTTCCACGTATATTTGAGCATTCTTCCCTTATTGTTTTTGAAAACCAGCTTTAGCCCATGGTGATCTGATAGGATGCATGGAATTATTTCTATCTCTCTGTATCTGTTGAGGCCTGTTTTATGACCAATTATATGGTCAATTTTGGAGAAAATACCATGAGGTGCTGAGGAGAATGTATATCCTTTTGCTTTAGGATAGAATGTTCTATAAATATCTGTTAAGTCCATTCATGACTTCTCTTAGTCTGTCTACGTCTCTGTTCAATTTCTGTTTCCATGACCTGTCCATTGATGTGAGTGGGGTGTTGAAATCTCCTACTATTATTGTGTGAGGTGCAATGTGTGTTTTGAGCTTTAGTAAGGTTTCTTTTATGTATGTAGGTGCTCTTGTATTTGGAGCATAGATATTTAGGATTGAGCATTCATCTTGGTGGATTTTTCCTTTGACGAATATGAAGTGTCCTTCATTATCTTTTTTTGATGACTTTTAGTTGAAAATCGATTTTATTCGATATTAGAATGACTACTTCAGCATGCTTCCTCCAACCATTTGCTTGGAAAGTTGTTTTCCAACCTTTCACTCTGAGGTAGTGTCTGTCTTTGTCTTTGAGGTGTGTTTCCTGTAGGCAGCAGAATGCAGGGTCCTCATTGCATATCCAGTTTGTTAATCTATGTCTTTTTATTGGGGAGTTGAGACCATTGATGTTGACAGATATTAAGGAATAGTGATTATTGCTTCCTGTTATATTCATATTTGGATGTGAGGTTATGTTTGTGTGCTTTTCTTCTCTTTGTTTTGTTGCCAAGACGATTAGTTTCTTGCTTTTTCTAGGGTGTAGCTTGCCTCCTTATGTTGGGCTTTACTATTTACTATCCTTTGTAGGGATGAACTTGTCGAAAGATATTGTGTAAATTTGGTTTTGTCATGGAATATCTACATTTCTCCATCTATGTTAATTGAGAGATTTGCAGGATACCTTACCTGGGCTGGCATTTGTGTTATCTTAGGGTCTGTATGACATCTGTCCAGGATCTTCTGACTTTCACAGTCTCTGGCGATAAGTCTGGAGTGATTCTGATAGGTCTGCCTTTATATGTAACTTGACCTTTTTCCCTTACTGCTTTTAATATTCTTTCTTTGTTTTGTGCATTTGGTGTTTTGAGTATTATGTGACAGGAGGAGTTTCTTTTCTGGTCCAGTCTATTTGGAGTTCTGTATGTTTATGGGAATCTCTTTCTTTAAGTTAGGGAAGTTTTCTTCTATGATTTTGTTGAAGATATTTACTGGTCCTTTGAGCTGGGAGTCTTCACTCTCTTCTATACCTATTATCCTTAGGTTTGATCTCATTGAGTCCTGGATTTCCTGTATGTTTTGGACTAGTAGCTTTTTCCGCTTTACATTATCTTTGACAGTTGAGTCGATGATTTCTATGGAATCTTCTGCTCCTGAGATTCTCTCTTCTATCTCTTGTATTCTGTTGGTGATGCTTGTATCTTCGGCTCCTTGTCTCTTCCTTTGGTTTTCTATATCCAGGGTTGTTTCCCTGTGTTCTTTCTTCATTGCTTCTATTTCCATTTTTAATTCCTTCAACTGTTTGATTGTGTTTTCCTGGAATTCTTTCAGGGATTTTTGTGATTCCTCTCTATATGCTTCTACTTGTGTATTTATGTTTTCTAGCGTTTTTCTAAGGGAGTTCTTCATGTCTTTCTTGACATCCTCCAGCATCATGATCAAATATGATTTTAAATCTATATCTTGCTTTTCTGGTGAGTTTGGATATTGAGTGTTTGCTTTGGTGGGGGAATTGGGCTCTGATGATGCCATGCAGTCTTGGTTTCTGTTGCTTGGGTTCCTGCGCTTGCCTCTCACCATCAGATTATCTCTGGTGTTACTTTGTTCTGCTATTTCTGACAGTGGCTAGACTGTCGTATAGGCCTGTGTGTCAGGAGTGGTGTAGACCTGTTCTCCTGTTTTCTTTCTGCCAGTTATGGGAACAGAGTGTTCTGCTTTCGGGCGTGTAGTTTTTCCTATTTACAGGTCTTCAGATGTTCCTGTGGGCCTGTGTCCTGAGTTCACCAGGCACGTCATTTGGAGCAGAAAAGTTGGTCTTACCTTTGGTCCCGATGCTCAAGTTTGCTCGTGGGATGTTGCTTTTGAGTTCTCCATGATGACGGCAACCACCAGGGCCTGCGCCACCTTTTCTGGGAGCCCCTGTGCACAGGGGTCCCAGATGGCGTTAGGTGTTTTCCTCTGGAGTCAGATATGTGGGCAGAGTGTAGTCACTTCTTGCTTCCCAGGTGTGTCTGCCTCTCTGAAGGTTTAGCTCTCCCTCCCACAGGATTTGGGTGCAGATAACTGTTGATCCGGTCCCTTCAGGTCCCGGCAGCCAACTCTCTTCTCAATATCATTTTTATTCTTGTGTTTATTTATAAACCATTTCACATATACACATTAACTATGTAGTAGTAACTAGTCACTGTATTTATGGTAATATATAGTTTTATGATTTCTATTGGGTGTTTCACTTCTAAAGATGGCTTAAATATTTGGTATTTTTATCTAGCAATGAGAAATCTTCATTTATTTTCTTTTTCTTTCTTTTTGATTTTTCTTTGTTCTTCTAAAGAAAATTTTAGTTAGGAGGTACATACTGCACTTCAGTTTTGGAATTTAAATTCCACTTAAGGACACAGTATGATTTAGTAACAGCTATTGAAACTACTGCAAACTAACCTCTTATTAAGGTTTTTAGTGTATAGCCTGCGTGTTAACTTAATTTTTATCTTGAAAATCTAGTTGACAAAAGCCAAGCCCTATTAAGCTAAGATGTGCAAATAGAATAGACAGGCATTATTCATAGGAAACATAGACTTGTTTATTTCAATGCTACAACAACTGTGATGGCATGATATACATGCGATGTTTTCAAATAACTCATGCCTTTGCTCTTATATGGTTTAAGTTTTCCATTGTGGATGTAGAACCCATTTTCTCTATTATCTATTGCCTTGTTGCTGGATAACTAGGTTCATCCCATGACTGAGGCAAAGTGACTAGCGTGGTGAGAAACACTGATGTACACTTAACTCTGTGCAGTACTGGCTTAGAGGCCAGCAGGGAAATAGGAAGATTTTATCAAATGGTAGATCTTTAAATTCTATTCTTTTTGCTTTTGTGTGTATGGTGTGTATGTGTGTTTGCATATATGAGTCGCACATTTATGTGAGGGTGTATGCATTCTTGTGAATGTGGCTGCTCATGATTCAGAGCTGGTATCTTTCTCAGCTTTTGGAGAAAGTCCACTGGTCATCTGAAACAGGGGTAATGACTGATGTGGTTTCCTTGGTGAATGGGGGACCTGGCCTATTTTAAACAGAATAGGCAGTGATCCAGCAGTAGCCAGAACAGATGATATTTTTTAAATGTCCAAATTAAAATCTACTAGAATTTCTGGATAGGCTCACAGGAACCTCTATCTACTGGACTCCTTTGTTCTCCATGGCTGGACATGAGAGTGATGGGCACAGGTGATCTGACTGTAGAAATGATCCTATTTTTAGGTGAAGTAGTTAAATATAAAAAGAAGTGGCAGTGTTTGGTTCTGGAAAGGAGCTGACACATAATTACCTTTTCGGAAATGAAGTTTGTGATGAGAAGGGGCCTTGACACTCTCACCAGATGTTGAGGTTGGAATCACTAAAACAGAATAGCACATCATTTTCAAGAGAGAATGTCTGTTTCTGATCGTGACATAAATGATTTATTTATGAGCACAATAATCTATGAGATCTGACTTCTCATGAATTTGCATTCTTGTTTCTATCCTTAGCCCTAGTAGTATTTGCTACATGGGAAAAGAACAGTTCTGTCAAGAAGGAAGTGAAAAAGATTCCATGTTGTTGTCTGACATCTTCTACAAGGTGGATTTTAATGTATAACTGGTCTGGTATAAAACCAGTGCAAAATATGGAATCAATCTACCACCAAGAAATAGGAGTTGAGGGCTGGAGAGATGGCTCAGCGGTTAAGAGCACCCGACTACTCTTCCAGAGGTCCTGAGTTCAATTCCCAGCAACCACATGGTGGCTCACAACCATCTGTAAAGAGATCCAATGCCCTCTTCTGGTGTATCTGAAGACAGCTACAGTGTACTTATATATAATAAATGAATAAATCTTAAAAAAAAGAAATAGGAGTTGCAAAAAGATAGAAACTGAAGAGCAATCTTCCTTAGCATCAGAACTATCCACTCCACATGAAATTACTGCTATTTAGCCTGAAGTCCCAAGAGAATATAATGTTTACAAGAAAGTAAATTATTTCAAATATTGTAAGTAGAAGAGCAGAGAAGAAACATGCAGGAAGCCGGTTTGAACAAGGATTCCAGTTCTGGTCGATCCAGAAACCTGTTTCTCTCATTTGCTGCTTTTGCTTTCTCTGGCCTCACAGCTTTCTCTCTAATTTAGTTTCAGGTATGACACTCATGTAACATGTCACATGTAAACTCAGTGTCAGAACAGAGAGTGGAATCAAGTCAGACCCACATCAGAATGTCTGCACTAGACACCTCTCTTAAAGACTGCTGCCCTGCTCATCCAGACACCTGCGAATGGGCTTCTTCACCACAGGTTGTAAGACAGTACTTGGCCTCCTCATGCACCAAATTTTATGCTTGGCAAACACGGGACACTGTGCTGAGGCTCTCAGAGAACAATGCCAAACACATGTTTAAGATTCTGCATTTGGCAAACTGATTGGAGCTCTTGTGAACATGGAGCTTTCGAAATCACAGAGACAGAGCCCATTTACCCTGGGCTGTCTATAGTGTCCCAAGGAGCCATTCATTGCCCACTGTGGTTTCTGCCAGCATGTCTTTGACAAGCAGGTCACACCTTTGAATGTATTGACTTCTTAGAATGCTAAGCTTCCCTTACTCTGAAGGCTTTCCATGTCACCGGACATCATCTAAGAACCACAGCAGAGATTTTCTCAGTTTGCCACAACCTGAATGCTGAGGTTTCCACAAGTGTAGTTGAAAATGCCTTGAGTTATGGCTTATGACTTGTTTGTGCTTTGTAACAACCCATGAGACTTTGAAACAAGTCATATGGAAAAACATGAACCCAAGTTCTTGGGCCGTGGTTATTCACATTTGGCTCAAGAATAAGTGGTTTTTCATTTCAATTAAATCTACTGTGTGATTGTTTTTGGAGAATATATTTATATTGAAGTGCAGGTACCCTGACCATTTGAAATCTTTGGGGCAAATTGAACTATCCAAATTTAAATCACTAACACATTATTTTTACTATATCACAGTACAGGAGCTGAAGGGAGAAATCTGTATCTTGTTCTTTATTTTACATAATTTTAATTTTACATCAATTATCAAGAGGGTACACATAATTGTTTCAATATGCCAATGGTCTCTAGTCACTCCTGGTTAATGTTGTTAAACACTGTTCTGTCTCACTCTAACTTTTATAAATTGAATACTTCATGACTCTTCATTTTTCAATATGACATAATGTCAAATGGTAAGACTTTTGTCCCACAATATTAAACAGCCATTATGAACTTCATAAAATGTAACAGTGGCACAACTCCAATAAGATTTCTGAATGGACAAGAAGTATATCAACAAAGAAATTTAAGAATAGAGAAAGAGTTCTACAAGAAAGGGTGAATATGAAATGAGGCACAATGGATCTGGAATAATCTCAGCATGAGACCTGGATCAACTGATATATAGTGACAAGGAAAAGGAATATGCATTATGGGTTACTTTACAATTTCTTAGAAGAGGGGGCTCAAACCCAACCATTTTCTCATAGCTTCAGTGACATTCTTATTCCTAAAACTATATATTAGTGGGTTCAACAGAGGTGTGAGTATGGTGTAAAACACAGACACCATCATGTCCTTCTCAGGGGTGTGGAGGGAGGCAGGGAGCATGTAGTTATAGATAGCAGTGCCATAGAAGAGGATGACCACAGTCATGTGGGAGGAGCAGGTTGCAAGAGCCTTCTTCCTGCCCTCTGTTGAGTTCATCCTGAGAACAGTGAGGAGGATGGATGAGTAGGATCCTGAGATGACTGTCACAGGGATGAGAAGCATGATCACACAGCACACATACATGAAGGTCTCATAGAGCCAGGTGTCTGAGCAGGAGAGCTTTGTCACAGCCAGAACCTCACAGTAGAAGTGATAGATCTCCCTCGACCCACAGAATGGGAAGGTCATGGTGACAGGGGTGAACATGAAGCCATCTAAGGATCCTAAGAGCCAACATGAAGATATCAGGAGAAGACACACCCTGTGGTTCATGAGGACATGATACCGGAGTGGATGGCAGATGGCCACATAGCGGTCATAAGACATGGCAGCTAGAATCAAATATTCTGAACCTGCTAATGTCAGGTAGAGGAACATCTGCATCCCACAGGCAGCAGCTGAGATCTCGTGATTCCCCAGGACCTGGTCTATGAGCATCTTGGGCACAGTGACAGAAATGTACATGATGTCCATGAGAGACAGCTGGCTGATAAAAAAGTACATGGGTGTGTGGAGGTGGGTGTCAGAGAGTATCAGCAGGATCAGAAGGGTGTTCCCAGACAAGGCCATCAGGAAAACCACAAATATGACCACAGCAAGCAGGGCAGGGTGTTTGGATTGACTTAAGAATCCCACCAGGGTGAAACCTGACTGTCCAGTGAAGTTGTTCATCCAGGTGTTGATGTTCATGTGTGTCTCCTAGGCAACCAAGAAGGTTTATGGTTAGTGACTGCTTAGTGATATGCATATAAGCCTACCATGCTGAGAAATTTTCTGGGCTTGTAGATTTGAAAATGGTAATCTACTTATAATGCAAGGCAAATAAAAATTAATAATTCACCTGTCTGTGGTTGGAGCCAAAACCAGTCAGAGTAGAGTTGACACAGTTTATGATCATGGTCTTTCCTCATAACAAAAAGTGTCCTGTGTAACAATTTTTTGGTATTTGCCAGATAACATTTTCTCTCAACAAAAATAGTGAAATACCAAGAAAATGAACTAACAGAAACCAGTGTATGTGTAATTCAAACAAGTAACCAAACAGACACATTGGCTGGACATTAATGAATATACAAGTTGGTCTTAAGTACCCGTGTAGATCCCCCACAGCTCCCTGCTTTCAAACCCCATGGGAGAGAGGGCTCATCACCCACACTGGTGGGCACTTGTGAGCCTGCAGGGTAGGAGAGACCGCCAATACTGCCCACCTTTGCCCACGTCCCTGGCTCAAGAGGAAACTGTATAGGGCCTTTGGGCACAGGAAGATAGGGGAAGTCAAGCTGCTGGAGCCATGTACTCCAGACTGTGCCCGGATCTGAACGGACCTGGTCAAACAGCTCCCTGCACCCAAATCCCGTGGGAAGGAGAGGTAGACCTTCAGAGGGGCAGACATGCCTGTGAAACCAGAGGAGACTACTCTCTGCCCACATTTCTGACTCTAGAGGAAAACACCTAGCGCCATCAGGGCCCCCTGTGCACAGGGACCCAGAAGAAGTTTCAGGCTTTCTGGTTGCTGCCCTCATGGAGAGCTGAAACCGAGCCACAAGGAGCGACTTCAGGCCCAAGACCCGAGGTAAGACCAACTTTTCTGCTCCTAGTGACCTGCCTGGTGGACTCAGGACACATGCCCACAGGAAGAGCTGAAAGCCAGTGGACAGGAATGACTAAACACCTGAAAGCAGAACACTCTGTTCCCATAACTGGATGAAAGAAAACAGGAAATCAGGTCTACAGCACTCCTGACACACAGGTTTACAGGACGGTCAAGCCATTGTTAGAAATAGCAGAACAGGGCAACACCAGAGACAACCTGATGGTGAGATACAAGCACAGGAACCCAAGCATTAGAGACCACACACATGGCATCATCAGAGCCCAATTCTCCTACCAAAGCAAACACTGAATATCCAAACACACCAGAAAAGCAAGATCTAGATTTAAGATCACATTTGCTCATGATTTTGTAGGAGTTTAAGAAAGACATAAAGAATTCCCTTAGAGAAATGCAGGAAAACACAAATAAACAAGTAAAAGCCCTTAGAGAGAAATACAAAAATCCCTGAAAGAATTTCAGGAAAACACAATCAAAACAGGTGAAGGAATTGAAAATGGAAATAGAAACAAGAAAGAAAGCACAAAGGGAGACAACCCTGGATATAGAAAACCAAAGGAAGAGACAAGGAGCTGTAGATAGAAGCATAGACTAACAGAAGTTATGAACCAAATGGACTTAACAGATATTTATAGAACAGTCTATCCTAAAACAAAAGGATATACCTTCTTCTCACCACCTCGTGTTACTTTCTCCAAAATTGACCACAAAACAGGCCTCAACAGATACAGAAAGATAGAAATAATCCCATGCATCCTATCAGACCACCACGGGCTAAAGCTGGTCTTCAATAACAATAAGGAAAGGATGCTCACATATACATGGAAGTTGAACAATGCTCTACTCAATGAGAACCTGGTCAAGGGAGAAATAAAGAATGAAATTAAAGACTTCATAGAATTTAATGAAAATGAAGGTACAACATATCCAAACTTATGGGACACAATGAAAGCTGTGCTAAAAGGAAAACTCATAGCTTTGTGTGCCTTCAGTAAGAAACAGAAGAGAGCATGTAACAGCAGCATGACAGCACACCTAAAAGTTCTAGAACAAAAAGAAGCAAATATACCCAGGAGGAGTAGAAGGCAGGAAATAATCAAACTCAGAGCTGAAATCAACCATGTAGAAACAAATAGGACCATACAAAAAATCAACAGAACCAAAAGTTAGTTCTTTGAGAAAATCAACAAGATAGATAAAACCTTAGCCAGACTAACCAGTGGACACAGAGAGTGTGTCCAAATTAACAAAATCAGAAATGAAAAGGGAGACATAACAACAGAGCCAGAGGAAATTAAAAAATCATCAGATCCTATTACAAAAGACTATATTCAATAAAACTTGAAAATCTAGAGGAAATGGACAATTTCCTACACAGACACTAGGTACCGAAGTTAAATCAGGAACAAATAAATCATTTAAACAACCCCAAAACTCCCAAGGAAATAGAAGCAGCCATTAAAAGTCTCCCAACCAAAAAGAGCCGAGGTCCAGATGTGTTCAGTGCAGAATTCTATCAGACCTTCATAGAAGACCTCATACCAATACTATCCAAATTATTCCACAAAATTAAAACAGACGGAGCGCTACTTAATTCCTTCTATGAAGCCACAATTAATCTTAAACCTAAACCACACAAAGACCTAACAAAGCAAGAGAACTTCAGACCAATTTCCCTTATGAATATCGATGCAAAAATACTCAATAAAATTCTTGCAAACCGAATCCAAGAACACATCAAAACAATCATCCATCATGATCAAGTAGATTTCATTCCAGGTATGCAGAGATGGTTTAATATACAGAAAACCATCAATGTAATCCACTATATAAACAAACTGAAAGATAAAAACCACATAATCATTTCATTAGATGCTGAGAAAGCATTCAACAGCCCTTCTTGATAAAAGTCCTGGAAAGAACAGGAATTCAAGGCCCATACCTAAACATAGTAAAAGCCATATACAGCAAACCAATAGCTAATATTACACTAAATGGAGAGAAACTTGAAGCAACCCCACTAAAATCAGGGACTAGACAAGGCTGCCTACTCTCACCCAACTTATTCAATACAGTTCTCAAAGTCCTAGCCAGAGCAATCAGACAACAAGAGATCAAAGGGATACAGATTGGAAAGGAAGAAGTCAAAATATCACTATTGCAGAGGATAGGATGGTATATATGAGACACCCCAAAAGTTACACCAGAGAACTCCTAAGCCTGATAAACAACTTCGGCAAAGTGGCTGGGTATAAAATTAACTCAAACAAATCAGTAGCCTTCCTCTACACAAAAGATAAACAAGCTGAGAAAGAAATTAGGGAAACGATACTTTTTATAACAGTCCCAAATAATATAAAATATCTTGGTGTGACTTCAACCAAGAAAGTGAAAGATCTGCATGATAAAACTTCACACCTCTGAAGGAAGAAATTGAAGATATCAGAAGATGGAAAGACCTCCCATGCTCATGGATTGGCAGGATTAATATAGTAAAAATGGCCATTTTACCAAAAGCGATCTACAGATTCCATGCAATCCCCAATCAAAATTCCAATCCAATTCTTCAGAGAGTTAGACAGAACAATTTGCAAATTCATCTGGAATAAAAAAAACCTAGGATAGCTAAAAATATTCTCAGCAATAAAAGGAATTCTGGGGGAATCACTATACCTGAACTCAAGCAGTATTACAGAGCAATAGTGATAAAAACTGTATGGTATTTGTACAGAGACAGATATAGGCCAGTGGAATAGAATTCAAGACTCAGAAATGAACTTACACATCTATGGACACTTGATTTTTGACAAAGGATCCAAAACCATCCAATGGAAAAAACATAGCCTTTTCAGTGAATGGTGCCGGTTCAACTGGAGGTCAGCATGTAGAAGAATGCAGATCAATCCATTCTTATCACCCTCTACAAAGCTTAAGTCCAAGTGGATCAAGGACCTCCACATCAAACCAGATACACTCAAACTAATAGAAGAAAAAGTGGGGAAGCATCCCAAACACATGGGCACTGGAGAAAATTTCCTGAACAAAACACCAATGGCTTATGCTCTAAGATCAAGAATCGACAAATGGGATCTTATAAAACCACAAAGTTTCTATAAGGCAAAGGACACTGTTGTTAGGACAAAACGGCAACCAACAAATTGGGAAAAGATCTTTACCAATCCTGCAACTGATAGAGTGCTTTTATCCAAAATATACAAAGAACTCACAAAGTTAGACTGCAGGGAGACAAATAACCCTATTAAAAATAAGAAAATTTCCTGAATAAAACACCAATGTGTTATACTCTAATAACTCTAAACACCAATGGCTTATACTCTAATAACAAGAATCGACAAATGGGATCTCATAAAACTGTAAATCTTCTGTAAGGCAAAGGACACTGTTGTTAGGACAAAACAGCAACCAACAGATTGGGAAAACATCTTTACCTATCCTACAACTGATAGAGGGCTTATATCCAAAATATACAAAGAACTCAAGAAATTAGACTGCATGGAGACAAATAACGCTATTAAAAATAAGAACATTTCCTGAATAAAACACCAATGGCTTATACTCTAAGATCAAGATTCGCCAAATGAGATCTCATAAAACTGCAAAGCTTCTGTAAGGCAAAGGACACTGTGGTTAGGACAAAAACGGCAACCAACAGATTGGGAAAAGATCTTTACCAATCCTACAACAGATAGGGGGCTTATATCCAAAATATACAAAGAACTCAAGAAGTTAGACTGCAGGGAGACAAATAACCCTATTAAAAAATGGGGTTCAGAGCTAAACAAAGAATTCACAGCTGAGGAATGCCGAATGGCTGAGAAACACCTAAAGAAATGTTCAACATCTTTAGTCATAGGGAAATGCAAATCAAAACAACCCTGAGATTTTGCCTCACATCAGTGACAATGGCTAAGATCAAAAACTCAGGTGACAGCAAATGCTGGCGTGAATGTGGAGAAAGAGGAACACTCCTCCATTGTTGGTGGGATTGCAGACTGGTACAACCATCCTGGAAATCAGTCTGGAGGTTCCTTAGAAAATTGGACATTGAACTACCTGAGGACCCAGCTATACCACTCTTGGGCATATACCCAAAAGATGCCCCAACATATAACAAAGACACATGCTCCACTATGTTCATAGCAGCCTTATTTATAATAGCCAGAAGCTGGAAAGAACCCAGATGCCCTTCAACAGAGGAATGGATACAAAAAATGTGGTACATCTACACATGGAATACTACTCAGCTATCAAAACAATGACTTTATGAAATTCATAGGCAAATGGTTGGAACTGGAAAATATCATCCTGAGTGAGCTAACCCAATCACAGAAAGACATACATGGTATGCACTCATTGATAAGTGGCTATTAGCCCAAATGCTTGAATTACCCTAGATTCACAGAACACATGAAACTCAAGAAGGATGATCAAAATGCAAATGCTTCACTCCTTCTTTAAAAGGGGAACAAGAATACCCTTAGCAGGGAATAGGGAGGCAAAGTTTAGAACAGAGGCAGAAGGAACACCCATTCAGAGCCTGCCCCACATGCAGCCCATACATATACAGCCACCAAACTAGATAAGATGGATGAAGCAAAGAAGTGCAGGCTGACAGGAACTTGATGTAGATCTCTCCTGAGAGACACAGCCAGAATACAGCAAATACATAGGCGAAAGGCATCATTAAACCAGTGAACTGAGAATAGGACCCCAGTTGCAGGAATCTTAGAAAGGACTGAAAGAGCTTCAAGGGGCTCTAGACCCCATATGAACAACAATGCCACCCAGCCAGAGCTTCCAGGGACTAATCACTACCCAAAGACTATACATGGACTGACCCTTGGCTCCAACTGCATAGGTAGCAATGAATAGTCTAGTAAGGGCACCAGTGGAAGGGGAAGTCCTTGGTCCTGCCAAGGCTGGACCTACAGTGAACAGGATTCTTGGAGGGAGGGTGGTAATGGGGGGAACACCTATAGAGATTGGGAGGTGAAGGGTTTAGAGGGATATTGGCCTGGGAAACAGGAAAGGAAATTACATTTGAAATGTAAATAAGAAATAACCAATTTAATAAAGATGGAAAAAAAAGAAATAAGAAAGATTTACAGGAAGTTTGGCTGACGTGAGGAAGAGGACAGCCTAAAGACAAGAAAGGTGGGGTCAAGGAATTTCTTAAAGTAGTATTCAGAAAGTGAAAACAAATCAGATGAAATGGAAAAATAATGAATCCCCAAGAAAAGGAATATTGAATATAGATAACTGGAAGTGTGAAAGAGAATAAAAATGGAGAAAATGACCTCAGAAATAGTGACCCTAGAAAGTCAGTAGCGTCATCTGGTTTTCTTCATTCTTTCTTCACCTCCCAAGAGAGCTCTCAGCTCTGTCTCCAGCACAATGTCTGCCTACCTGCACGTTGCCTTACTTCCCACCAGGACAATAATGGACTAAACCTCTGAATCGGGAAGATAGCTCCAATTAAATCTTTTCCTTTGCAGGTATTGCTATGGTTATGGTGTTTCTTCATAGCAGTAAAACCCTAAGTAAGGCAAAAGTTGGTAACAGAGACTGGGGTGTTGCTGTGATAGGCCTGACCATGATTTTCTTTGGAGAAATGGGGACTTTGTGTTAGGAAAGCAGTTGAACACTTTAAGTGGGGCTTAATGGGCCAACTTAGTAGGAGCACGGGAGACAGTGGTGCTGAGGTAATTTGAACTGTCTTGGCCTACCTCAAGAAGTTTCAGAGGAGAAAGAAATGTTAGTAGGTATTCTAGAGATTGTCGTTTGTAATAATTTAATGAAGAATGTGGCTGGGTTTTGCTCTTGTAAAGAGAAAATTTGCCAAGGCTAAATTAAAGAGGGTTGGATTAAAAAAATAGGGGTTGGGGATTTAGCTCAGCGGTAGAGCACTTGCCTAGCAAGCGCAAGGCCCTGGGTTCGCTCCCCAGCTCCGAAAAAAAGAAAAAGAAAAAAAAATAACCATTTTAGAGCTTCTTCTCCTAGCATAATATCGCATGTACTCCCCAGTTTAGCATTCACTGAGGAATGTGGTTTTTAAAATAATTTGGTACAAGTTCTAAGTTGAGTACTGCATATAGTCTATTTCTTGGTGAGTTTGTACAGTCCTGTAACTTTGTTTTGACAGATAAATGGTCTTTGAATGTACATTCAAATAAACATATTCATATGAAAATGTAGACACAATTATATATATACATATACATATATATACATATACATATATATATACACACACATATATATACATATATATATATAATGTTTCTCATCCAACACTGGTTAGACAGAGTTAATTGGAAGTCCCACCTCTTCTGGCCTCTGCTTCTCCTAGTTCATCTACTCACAGGTTGTCCATTTGCTCTAAGCTTCATCAGGAGACTGAGTGTTTAGCAGTCACTGCTGGTTGTCAGACCAGGGTGTGGCAGCAGATTCTCCAAGGAGTTACAGCTACTTCCTCACTGAGTCAGGGAACAAAGAACACAGCCCTGAGATGTTCCTGGAACAGTGCATAGAAACCTTCACTCCACACACACCATGCCTTTGTGTTAGATGCTGAGGAATCCAGGGACACATTAACCTTGATTTCACTGAACAAGGTCAGTGTCCACTCATGCTGGGAAAATAGCCCTTAAATGCCAATTAAGTTGGAAGTTTTAAATACGTACAACACAGTGAGAATTAGCATCCTACAGAATGCATCCATCCTTTCTGACCAGGCCCACCGTACTTTAAAAGAGAGATTTTTTAAATGTTTTTATTGTATTTATTCATTTATTTATTCATTATTGAGTAGATAGTACATTTTGGTAAGTATAGGCAGTAGGAAGGATATGAAATTTTCACTTTCTGAGATGTTTTCAATATTTTCAAGGGATGGGTTTTTGAGACAGCGATCACAACTCTTAGGAACATGTTACATCTGTGTCAAGATTCTAACAATGAAAACAACAAAGTAAACCACATACTGAGGTCATTGAAATGTCACGAACTGCCCAAGCTGCTGTTTGCTGGAGCAAAGAAAGGCAAGCTTCTTGATGCCTTCACATAGACACCATGCAGATCTGAGACCTCTGAGAAGAGATGGACAGAAATACAGACAGGAAATAGACTGGGAGACAGAAAGAAATGAGATAGATTTCCATTTTACAAACACATATTTTTGAATGGAAACTCAGATTTATTCAACAATGTAAGATTTTTAACACTCACCTTATGTTTATCTGCTGACTCAGTTTATGATGGTGGACACAGTGAAGAAAGACAGCGAGGGAACCCCAGGCTGTGAGAAGTCCTGAACCCTATCTGCTGGGTGAGTGGAGGTCAGGAGGCAGGTGAGGGCCAGGTGGTGGGCTGTGAAAATCAGAGCTCTCTTTTAAATGGGGACCACTGGCATCAGTGAGATCAGGACTGTGGTTTGAAGTAGGGAAGGGATTAGCAGCTGTCTTGTCCTTACTGCTGTGTCATTTGTTGCCATGTGAACAGCTTTGTGCAATGTGAAACCTTTGCATTGCTAACAGTGAAGGCAGAGCAATGGCAGAGCAGCATCCCAAGCCAGCAGCATCCCTGTTCCTCCCTGTTGCTTCCATAAGACTCACCACACTCTCCTGTTTTATAGAGGAGAAGCTCAGGGTCTCAGCCATCTGCCTCATATCATAGAGTCACTGACAGAGTGAGTGCTTACCCTGTGAGTACGCACAGCGTGGGCACCTGCCTGGGTTCTATGGAAAACATTACTTCTGTAGAGAGGTATGGTTTTACTTTAGATCACTCATTACATGCTTCATATTATGAAACTTGAATAAAATGAAGACAATTACTTTTGCATTTATGTAACTCTCAAAACTTACCCACAGCTGAAATCAATAAACCACCCAAAGACAGTTTTGAAATAAATGAATTGTGATGCGAATGCTTAAGCATGCAGAAGGAAGGGTGTCTGTGGAACAGATGACTACAACAATCCCAGTACTTGTGAGACTGAGGCAGGAATTATCAGCATACTCAAGGCAAGACTCATGCTTTTGTGAACACATGTGTGTGTGTGTGTGTGTGTGTGTGTGTGTGTGTGTGTGTTAATGGAACGCATACTACTTCATTCCTAATATACAGAAAGTTCTCAGTAAAGAAGCACTAAAGGGAATCTTTCGGATCATCCTGGGTGTGCTAGTGTACACCTTTGATCCCAGCGCTTGGAGGAAGAGGCATGTAGATCTGTGTTTGACACCATCCTGGTCTATAGACTGAGTTCCAAGGCAGACAGAGTGACACAGACAAATGCTGTCTGGGAAAACCAAGAATGATTAGGAGGAGGCTGAATTTCTTTCTCCTGCTAATAAAAAGACAGTAAAGAATAGAAGATAAAAGATATTCTGTAAGGAAGGAACAGAGCCTAGTGCCCACGTTGTGCTGTGCAGACTCTCCTGTCAGGTGGACTTACCATCAGATGGTGCTGCAGTCTGGGCCACAATGGGCAAGAGACAGAAGCTAATTAAGTGCACAAGGAAAAGGAGGAAGGTGACGTCATTCATGGCTTGACTTGGCTCATTACCAGATAAAGGTTTTTGTTGATTACTCCCCTCTGGGACTTTAAAGAAAAATGTAACTAGGAGAGTGAGGAATCCTACCAGAAACTTCTGCCAAAGCTTGATTTACCCTTAAGTTTTGCTATAGTGAAAAAAATCATAAACAGTATTAAAAATAACCCTGAATAACACTGTCATAAATAAAAATCATCCTAACATGAGTCAGTCATTGTATGTTCAGAACTATATTCACTGCACAGTTCTCTCTCTCTCCTTTACTCTTTGTGTTCATCTAATGTTCCAGCAGCCGTCATAGGCATGCACTTGGAAGCTTGGGTTTCAGCTGCTGTATTGTAAACACAGGATAACCCCAAGCCTTCATTCCTCTTGTGACATCTTGTCCTCCTCCAAGTTCACCAGTCCATGTTCTGCTGTAGTTAAGTCAGAACCAATATTCTTTAGAGCTGCCTTCAGTGTGAATGTTTGTTTCTTTTTAATCAAAGACCTGAAGGTTATAGAACATTCTATAAATGCAAATGTCTTAGATGAAAATGTAAATCTTGACATTGCCAACATCTGAGCAAAAGTCCCAGTTTAGACGTCACTCTCTGTCTTAAGCTGTAGGCAGTTGTGCAGACACAGTGAAGGACACTGTGCAGTCAGAGCTAGTCTACACAGGGTGGAAGACAGAGGCAACTCTGCACTCTTGACCTGCAGCCAAATTGTACTGAACTTTTTCTGAATGCTAAAGGTTTCTGATCACTTTCCAACAACATGTCACTGTTCCCATGCCATCCTCTGGTTCCACAGTGTCCTGTGTTCATGGAGGCCAGCTCCTGAGCTCTGCCCTCTTCAGTACTCATGAATTTAGCCTACAGATGGAAGAGAGTCTTGAATCCTTTCCCACTTGATTTAAGTGCATTCCTGGGTGGACATTGGCAGGGGACAGGGAAAGGAATGGGGTCCTTCCCTATCACTGTTGGTCTTGGGCAGCTACATCAAGTTTGGTTGACAGAGGTCATGTCGTAGTCCAGGCTGTAACTAGCACTTAAGGCACCTGACATTGTTAGGACTCAGCTGTCTTGGGCCCTGCATGGGTCAGGAAAGGACCACCAGTAATTTCTGTGTATTCAGCACCCAATGCAGCTGTCAAGGTGATAATATTCCATCTCAATGCCACCAGCTTGCCCTATGCCCTGCATGAAGTTCTCCAGCTTGGAAATGGTAGGCTTGGTAGGATCCTGAAAACTGATCCATGAGGATTTCTGTTGGAGGAGAGAAATAAAAATTAGTGTCATCAACCTAATCTCATGTAATAGAAAAGTGGTAAACCCATGCTGCAATATGGTCATGTCATAGAAATGTAATAGAAACAGATTTTTTTTATAACAGAAGCTTATACACAGCACAATCTGCCCACAAAAAAGGGCCAACCAGTAGATAATGGAAACGGCAAATCACAGGGAAACTCAAAACCTTTGCAAGGGACTCTGGGTAATTCCATGGGAGCCACAGTGTGGACACTGTGTTGATATGAGGAAATCTGCTTGACCAATGTCTGAGCGTGTGAGGTCATTTTAGCTATCACTTCCTCTCTAGGCCTAACAGATAGTTCTCCTAACCTGAGATTTTCAAATGGTTAGGCTGATATCTAAAAAATAAAAATGTATATCCTCTTTTGACCCTGCTCTACCAGATTCTATCCCAGGTACCACCAGAAGTCTATCCCAATGTTGGTGGAGATAACCTCCTCTACCAATGAACATACTGGCCAAAAGACCAGAGAGAAAACAGAAACTAAGGATCAAAACACACACCTAGCAAAGACAAACTCAGAAATTTGTGCCTCAACCTGCAATCATGCCAAACCCAGATGCCTAGATGGCGGTACAAGAACACAACCAACAACACTGAAGGCCATAGGTCACCACCCAAGTCCAGGTACACTACTCTAGCATATCTGCCTATTCCAACACAGGTGAACTCAGGAAAAATACCGTAAAACAAACTTTAGGAAAATGATATAGGTCCTTAAAGAGGGAATGAATAAATACCATAAAGAAAGCCAAAATAGTTAAGGAAAGAAACCAAACAGTTGAAGGGTGTGAATAAAACTATGTAAGACCTTAAAATAGAACTTGAATCAATAAAGAAAACACAGAGGGATTTGTGTAACTGAAAGATCTAGGTAAGTAAAGAGGAAGTACAGATGCAGACATCAGCAACAGAATACAAGAGATGGAAATGCAAGAGAGCAGCATCTCAGGTGTTGGAGAAATTGATCCATTAGTGACAGAAAATATTACATCTAAAAAATTCCTGAAACAAAATATCCAGGAAGCACCACACATAAGAACAATAGGAATAGAAGGAGAATAATCCCTGTTCAAATCCCAGATTGTATTTTCAACAAAATTATAGAAGAACATTTTCTTAATCCAAAGAAGGAAATGCCTGTACAGGCACAAGAAGCTTACAGAACACCAAATAAATAGGACCAAAAAGAAAGTTCCCTGGTCATGTAATAATCAAACTTTAAGCAGACAGAGCAAAGGGATAATGTTAAAAGCTACAAGGGAAAAAGACCAAGTAACATATAAAGTCAGACATGTTCATGAGTCTTCAATCCTATTTCACTGATCTACCTGCCTGTCTCTGTACCAATACCATACAGTTTTTATGACTATTGATCTATAATACTGCTTTAGGTCAGGGATGGTGATAGCCCCAGAAGTTTTTTTATAGTTGAGGATAGTTTTCACTATTCTGGTTTTTTGTTATTCCAAATGAATTTGCAAGTTGCTCTTTCTATCTCTATGAAGAATTGAGTTGGAATTTTGATGTGGATTGCACTGAATGTGCAGTTTGCTTTTGGTAAAACGTCCATTTTTACTATATTAATCCTGTCAACCCATTACCATGGGAGTTCTTTCCATCTTTTGAGATCTTCTATTTCTTTCTTCAGAGACTTGAAGTTCTTGTCATACAGATCTTTCACTTGGGTTGGTTAGAGTCACACAGAGGTCGTTTATGCCATTTGGGACTATTGTGAAGGGTGTCATTTTCCTAATTTCTTTCTCAGTCTATTTATCCTTTGAGTAGAGAAAGGCTACAGGTTTGTTTGTGTTAATTTTATACCCATCCACTTTTTTGAAGTTGTTTATCAGGTTTATTAGTTCTCAGGTGTAACTTTTGGGGTCACATAAGTATACCAGCATATCATCTGCAAATAGTGATATTTTGACCTCTTTCTTTCCAATTTGTGTTCCTTTGACATCCTTTATTGACAGATTGTTCAGGCCAGGACTTAGAGTACTATATTGAGTAAGTAGGGAGAGAGTTGACAGCCTTGTCTAGTCCTTAATTTTAGTTGTATTGCTTCAATTTTTTCTCTCTATTTATTATGAATTTAGCTACTGGTTTGCTGTATATTGCCTTTACTATGTTTAGGTATGATCTTTCCAGGACTTTTATCATGCAGGGGTGTTCATTTTGTCAAATGCTTTCTCAGCATCTAATGAAATGATCATGTGGTTTTTTTCATTGAGTTTGTTTATATAGTAGATCACTTTGTTGGATTTCTGTATAATGAACAAGCCCTGCAATCCTGGGATGAAGCCTACTTGATCATGATGTGATCAGTCCAGCGGGTTCAGTTATTCAGAGTCCTGAAGAGGCTCTATCTGAGTGTCAAGGGGGGAGAAAAGAAGAAGACCAAGCAAAGTTCTGTTATCAAGGTCTCGTTTATTGGGAAGAGTGTTACAGCTTATAAGGCATTCAGATAGGGGGAGGACCCTTTGCGAAACACAAAGGAGGGAGGGGTGAGGGTATTCAGGCAGTGATAGCAGGAGGCAAAGAGGTCAGGCGGTGGAGACATTTAGTGTTTGCTCAGGAGACACCTGGTATTTGCTTGGGCTGAAGCATTCCGTTATTGTTATCTTCCTGTGCCACAAATTCATGGGAGAGGCTTTTGTCCAACAATCTCAAGACTTTATGGCAGTCATCTTAGGGGTGAGTATCTGTGACCATACAGCCCAGAGTCATGTAGCCACTTTAAGCCATACAGTCACAAAGCAGCCAGGCCAAATTCCAATACAGCTCCCTACAATGATGGATGATCCTTTTGATGTGTTCTTGTATTCGGTTTGCAAGAATTTTATTGATTATTTTTTGTGTTGGTATTCATAAGGGAAATTGGTCTGAAGTTCTTTTCCTTTGTTGGGTCTTTGTGTGGTTTATTTATAAGAGTAATTGTAGCTTCACAGAAGAAATTTGGTAGTGCTCAGTGTGTTTCTATTTTGTGGAAGAGTTTGGACAGTATTGGTATGAGGTCTTCTATGAAGTTCTGATAATATTCTGCAGTAATTCCATCTGGTCCTTGGCTCCTTTTGGTTGGAAGACATTTAATAACTACTTCTATTTCTTTTGGAGTTATGGTTTTTCTTTGATGGTTTATCTGTTCCTGATTTAACTTTGGTACCTGGTATTTGTCTAGAAAATTGTCTATTTCGTCTAGATTTTCCAGTTTTGCTAAATACAGTCTTTTGTAGCAGGATCTGATGATTTTTGAATTTCCTAAGATTCTGTTGTTTTGTCTTGCTTTTCATTTCTGATTTTGTTAATTTCACTACTCTCTCTGTGCCCTCTGGTTTGACTGGCTAAGGGTTTATGTATCTTGTTGATTTTCTCAAAGAACTAGCTCTTGGTTTTGTTGATTCTTTGTATAGTCCTATTTGTTTCTACTTGGTTGATTTCAGCCCTGAGTTTGATTATTCCCTGCTTTCTATTCTTCTTGGGTGTAATTGTTTTTGTTCTGGAGTTTTTATGTGTGCATTCAAGGTGCTGATGTAAGCTCTCTCCTGTTTCTTTTAGCAGACACTCAGAGCTATGTGTTTTCCTCTTAGCACAGCTTTCTTGTGTCCCATAACTTTGGGTACGTTGTATCTTCATTTTCATTAAATTCTAAGAAGTCTGTAAATTTTTTTATTTCTTCCTTGACCATGTTGTCATTCTGTAGAGTGTTGTTTATCTTCTTTGTATATGTGGGTGTTCTGTCATTATTGTTGTTATTGAAGACCAGCCTTAATCCGTGGTGGTCTGATAGTATGCTTAGAATTATTTCTATCTTCCTGTATCTGTTGAGGCCTATTTTGTGACCGATTATACAGTTAAACTTGGAGAAGTTACCATAAAGTGCTGAGAAGAGAGTATATTCTTTTGTTATAGGATGGAATGTTCTATAAACATCTCTTAAGTCCATTTGGTTCATAACCTCTATGAGTTTCTCTTTGTCTCTGTTTAGTTTCAGTTTCCATGATCTGTCTATTATGAGAGTGTGGTGTTGAAATCTATTCCTATTATTGTGTGAGATACAATGTGTGATTTGAGCTTTATTAAAGTTTCTTTTATGAATGTAGGTGCCCTTGTATTTGGAGCATAGACATTTAGGATTGAGAGTCCATCTTGGTAGAGTTTTATTTTGCTGCATATGATGTGTCTTTTTTTAACTTTTTTGATGACTTTTGGTTGAAAGTAGATTTTATTCAATATTAGAATGGCTACTGCAGCTTTTTCCTTTGGACAATTTGCTTGGAAATTTGTTTGCAGCCTTTTACTCTGAGGTAGTGTCTGTCTTTGTCTCTGAGGTGTGTTTCCTGTATGCAGTAAAGTGCTGGGTCCCCTTTATGTATCCAGTCTGTCTTTTATTGGGGAATTGAGTCCATTGATGTTGAGAGATATTAAGAAATAATGATTGTGGTTGGGGATTTAGCTCAGTGGTAGAGCGCTTGCCTAGCAGGCGCATGGCCCTGGGTTCGGTACCCAGCTCCAAAAAGGAAAAAAAAAAAGAAGTAAGAAATAATGATTGTTACTTCCTGTTATTTTCTTATTTATAGGTGGAACTATGTCTGTTTGTCTCTCTTCTTTTGGTTTTGTTGCAAGGAGAGTAATTTCTTGGTTTTTCTGTGGGGATAATCTCCCTCCTTGTGTTGGAGTTTTCCATCTATTATCATTTGTATGGCTGGAATTGTACAAAGATATTGTGTAAATTTGGTTTTGTCATGGAATATCTTGGTTTCTCCATCTATGCTTGTTGAGAGTTTTGTTGGATATAGTAGCCTAGGCTGGCATTTGTGTTCTCTTAGCGTCTATATGACATCTGTCCAGGATCTTCTGGCTTTCATAGTCTTTGGTGAGATGTCTCCTGTAATTCTTATAGGTCTGCCTTTATATGTCTCTTGACCTTTTCCCTTATTGCTTTTAACATTCTTTCTTTGTTTTGTTCATTTGGTGTTTTGACTGTTATGTGACGGGAGTAATTTCTCTTCTGGTCCAATCAATTTGAAATTCTGTAGACTTCTTGTATGTTTATGGGAATCCCTTTCTTCAGGTTAGGGAAGTTTTCTTCTATAATTGTGTTGAAGATATTACTGGCTCTTTAATTTGGGAGTCTTCACTCTCTTCTCTACCTATTAGCCTTAGGTTTGATCTTCTCATTGTGTCCTGGATTTGCTGATGTTTTGTGCTAGCAACTTTGATTGTGTTTTCCTGTAATTCTTTAAGTGGTTTTTGTTTTTCCTCTTTAAGGGTTTCTACTTGTTTACTTGTGTTGTTCTGTATTTCTTTAGGGGAGTTATTTATATCATTCTTAAATTCCTCCATCATCATCTTAAAATGTGATATTAAATCTCAATCTTGCTTTTCCGGTGTGTTTAGATATGTAGTATTTTCTTTGGTTGGAGAACTGGGCTCTGATGATGCCACGTAGTCCTTGTTTTTGTTGCTTTGGTTCATGTGCTTTCCTCTCACCATCAGGTTGTCTCTGGCATTAGCTTGTCTTGCTATTTCTGACAGTGGTTTGACCCTCCTTTAGGCCTGTGCGTCAGTACTCCTGAAGACCTGTTTTCCTGTTTTCTTTTACCATTTCTGGGAACAGAGTGCTCTGCTCTCAAGTGTGTATGTCCTCCTTGTGACTGTCTTTCATCTCTACTCGCAGGCAGGAATGAGAAGTGTCCTGACTGTTGTTAAGTCCCTGCACCATGGGATCACAGATGGCACTATGTGATTCCCTCTTGTGTTGGGAATGTGGGCAGAGGGTAGTCTCCTCTTGTTTCTTTTCTTTTCTTTTTTAGTGAAGGAAAGGATTTTATTCAGCTTACACTTCCATGCTGCTTTTCATCACCTAACGAAGTAAGGACTGGAACTCACACAGACTAGAAACCTGATGCAGAGGGCACGTTGGAATGTTGCTTTCTAGATTGGTTCCCCTGGCTTGCTCAGATTGCTTTCTTATGGAACCGAGGTCTACCTGTCCAGGGATAACATTATCCACAATGGGTTCATCTGATTTACTCACAAATTGAAAAAAAATGGCTTACAGCTGGATCTTATGGAGGCATTTTCTCAATGGAGGCTTCTTATTCTGTGATAACTCCTGATTATGTCAAGTTGACAAACAGAATTAGACAGTATACTAGCCTAATCTTCTAGTCCCAGATCTTAATTACAGGGACAGTCTTAAAATGGAATGATATCCATCTTTTTCCTGTGACTTTTATACCCAGAAATATACAGTTAACCCCTATGCATATAACTATACATATATGTGTATATGCTCATTCATGTATGCACACATAAAAATGATATCTCGGTACAAAGAAGTGTTTCACAATATAAAATGGCTTAAATAGGGAACAAATAAAAATGTATATACAATAAAATAAACTTATTTATGTTTTATATAAAAATAATAAGCCACAATTAATACAATCAAGTTTCTCAAACTAGAAAGGCAGATTTCAGGTTTATTTTCACATGTGCTTCATTAATAATGAGAAATTCTTATAATACAATGATGAAAATGCAGCTGCTGCCATATTCCTAAATGTTCCTCTTTCAGGTTACAGAACTTTTCTATGTGCTTTATTTGAATTGATGTCATTTCTTCCTCACCATTAACACTATTATTTAAAACAATTCCAGTAGGCTATCTATTTTGTGACTAATTGTAAAAGTGATTGCATATTATATGAAGAAGCTGTTAAACCTGAAATGTATTAAAACTATATACAGTGTAACTGTCATTTAAGAAGCACATAAGATTTTTAATATTCAACAATAAAGAAACTTCCAGAGTTCTACTAAATGCAGGACCACTAGCAATCAATATTTATTAAGTAGAACAAGATTCATCCAGAAGGGCTTGGGGATTTAGCTCAGTGGTAGAGCACTTGCCTAGGAAGCGCAAAGCCCTGGGTTTGCTCCCCAGCTCTGAAAAAAAGATCCAAAAAAAAAAAAAAAAAAGATTCATCCAGCATGCCTCTCTGCTGTCTAACTCTGGTATCTAAGGATTGTTTGCACTTCTGAGGGTCCAACTCTCTTCCTTTTTTTTTTTTTTTAATACTGTTAGCTTTCATTTTTTTTTTAATTTTTTTTATTAACTTGAGTATTTCTTATTTACATTTCGAGTGTTATTCCCTTTCCCGGTTTCCGGGCCAACATCCCCCTAGCCCGTCCCCCTCCCGTTCTTTATGGGTGTTCCCCTCCCCATCCTCCCCCATTGCCGCCCTCCCCTCAACAATCACGTTCACTGGGGGTTCAGTCTTAGCAGGACCAAGGGCTTCCCCTTCCACTGGTGATCTCACTAGGATATTCATTGCTACCTATGAGGTCAGAGTCCAGGGTCAGTCCATGTATAGTCTTTAGGTAGTGGCTTACTCCCTGGAAGCTCTGGTTGGTTGGCATTGTCATTCATATGGAGTCTCGAGCCCCTTCAAGCTCTTCCAGTTCTTTCTCTGATTCCTTCAATGGGGGTCCTGTTCTCAGTTCAGTGGTTTGCTGCTGGCATTCGCCTATGTATTTGCTGTATTCTGACTGTGTCTCTCAGGAGAGATCTACATCCGGCTCCTGTCGGCCTGCACTTCTTTGCTTCATCCATCTTGTCTAATTGGGTGGCTGAATATGTATGGGCCACATGTGTGGCAGGCTCTGAATGGGTGTTCCTTCTGTCTCTGTTTTAATCTTTGCCTCTCTATTCCCTGCCAAGGGTATTCTTGTTCCCCTTTTAAAGAAGGAGTGAAGCATTCACATTTTGATCATCCATCTTGAGTTTCATGTGTTCTATGCATCTAGGGTAATTCAAGCATTTGGGCTAATAGCCACTTATCAATGAGTGCATACCATGTATGTTTTTCTGTGATTGGGTTACCTCACTCAGGATGATATTTTCCAGTTCCAACCATTTGTCTATGAATTTCATAAAGTCATTGTTTTTGATAGCTGAGTAATATTCCATTGTGTAGATGTACCACATTTTCTATATCCATTCCTCTGTTGAAGGGCATCTGGGTTCTTTCCAGCTTCTGGCTATTATAAATAAGGCTGTGATGAACATAGTGGAGCATGTGTCTTTTTTATATGTTGGGGCATCTTTTGGGTATATGTCCAAGAGAGGTACAGCTGGGTCCTCGGGTATTTCAATGTCCAATTTTCTGAGGAACCTCCAGACTGATTTCCAGAATGGTTGTACCAGTCTGCAATCCCACCATCAATGGAGGAGTGTTCCTCTTTCTCCACATCCTCACCAGCATCTGCTGTCACCTGAGTTTTTGGTCTTAGCCATTGTGACTGGTGTGAGGTGAAATCTCAGTGTTGTTTTGATTTGCCTTTCCCTTATGACTAAAGATGTTGAACATTTCTTTAGGTGTTTCTCAGCCATTCGGCATTCCTCAGCTGTGAATTCTTTGTTTAGAACCCCATTTTTTAATAGAGTTATTTGTCTCCCTGCTGTCTATCTTCTTGAGTTCTTTGTATATTTTGGATATAAGGCCTCTATCTGTTGTAGGATTGGTAAAGATCTTTTCCCAATCTGTTGGTTGCCGTTTTGTCCTAACCACAGTTTCCTTTGCCTTACATAAGCTTTGCAGTTTTATGAGATCTCATTTGTTGATTCTTGATCTTAGAGCATAAGCCATTGGTGTTTTGTTCAGGAAATTTTTTCCAGTGCCCATGTGTTCCAGATGCTTCCCCACTTTTTGTTCTATTAGTTTGAGTGTATCTGGTTTGATGTGGAGGTCCTTGATCCACTTGGACTTAAGCTTTGTACAGGGTGATAAGCATGGATCGATCTGCATCTTCTATATGTTTACCTTCAGTTGAACCAGCACCATTTGCTGAAAATGCTATCTTTTTTCCATTTGATGGTTTTGGCTCCTTTGTCAAAAATCAAGTGCCCATAGGTGTGTGGGTTCATTTCTGGGTCTTCAATTCTGTTCCATTGGTCTATCTGTCTGTCTCTGTACCAATACCATCCAACTCTTTTCTTAACATCATTTTTATTCTTGTGTTTATTTATAAACCATTTCACATATACACATTAACTATGTAGTAGTAACTAGTCACTGTATTTTTGGTAATACATAGTTTTATGATTTGTATTGTTTCACTTCTAAATATGGCTGAAATATTTGGTATTTTTATCTAGTAATGAGAAATCTTCATTTGTTTTCTTTTTCTTTCTTTTTGATTTTTCTTTGTTCTTCTAAAGAAATTTGAGTTCAGAGGTACATACTGCACTTCAGATTTGGAATTTAAATTCCACTTAAGGACACAGTATGATTTAGTAACAGCTATTGAAACTACTGCAAACTAACCTCTTATTAAGGTTTTTAGTGTATAGCATGCATGTTAACTTAATTTTTATCTTGAAAATCTAGTTGACAAAAGCCAAGCCCTATTAAGCTGAGATGTGCAAATAGAATAGACAGGCATTATTCATAGGAAACATAGACTTATTTATTTCAATGCTACAACAACTTTGATGGCATGATATTCATGCAGTGTTTTCAAATAACTCATACCTTTGCTCTTATATGGTTTAAATTTTCCATTGTAGATGTAGAACCCACTTTCTCTATTATCTATTGCCTTGTTTCTGGACACCTAGGCTCGTCCCATGACTGAACCAAAGTGACTAGCCCAGTGAGAAACATTGATGCACACTTAACTCTGTGCAGTACTGACTTAGAGGCCAGCAGGGAAATAGGAAGATGTTATCAAATGGTAGATCTTTAAATTCTATTCTTTTTGTTTTTGTGTGTATGGTGTGTATGTGTGTTTGCATATATGGGTGGGCACATGTATGTGAGAGTGTATGCATTCTTGTGCATATGGCGGCTCGAGATTCAGAGCTGGTATCTTTCTCAGCTCTTTGAGAAAGTCCACTGGTCATCTGAAACTGGGGCAATGACTGATATGGCTTCCTTGTTGAATTGAGGACCTGGCCTATGTTAAACAGTCTATGCAGGGAGCCAGCAGTATCCAGAACACATGATATTTTTTAAATCTCCAAATTAAAATCTACTAGAATTTCTGGATAGACTCACAGGAGCCTCTATGTACTGGACTTCTTTGTTCTCCATGGCTGGACATGAGTGTGATGGGTCCAGGTGATCTGACTGTAGAACTGATGGTATTTTTTAGGTGAAATATTTAAATATAAGGAGAAGTGGCAGTGTTTTGTTGTGGAAAGGAGCTGACATGTAATTACCCTTTCAGAAATGAAGTTTGTGATGAGAAGGGGCCTTGACAGTCTCACCAGGTCTTGACATTGGAAGCACTAAAATGAAATAACGTATCATTTTCAAGAGAGAATGTCTGTTTCTGATCATGACATAAATGATTTATTTATGAGCACAATAATCTATGAGATCTGACTTCTCATGAATTTGCATTCTAGTTTCTGTCCTTAGCCCTAGTAGTATTTGCTACCTGGGAAAAGAACAGTTCTGTCAGGAAGGAAGTAAAAAATATTCCATGTTGTTGTCTGACATCTTCTACAAGGTGAATTTTAATTTATAACTGCGGTCTTGTATAAAACCAATGCAAAAGATGGAATCAAACCACCACCAAGGTATAGGAGTTTCAAAAAGATAGAAACTGAAGAGCAATCTTCCTTAGAATCAGAACTATCCATTCCATGTGAAATTACTGCTATGTAGCCTGATGGCCCAAGAGAATATAACTTTAACAAGAAAGTAAATTATTTCAAATATTGTAGGTAGAAGAGCAGAGAAGAAACATGCAGGAAGCCCGTTTGAACAAGGATTCCAGTTCTGGTCAATTCAGAAACCTGTTTCTCTCATTCACTTTTTTTGCTTTCTTTGTCCTCACTGCTTTCTCTCTAATTTAGTTTGAGATATGACACTCATGTAACATGTCACATGTAAACTCATGTCAGAACAGAGAGTGGAATCAAGTCAGATCCACATCAGAATGTCTGCACTAGACACCTCTCTTAAAGACTGCTGCCCTGCTCATCCAGATACTTGCATAAGACAGTTCTTGGCCTCCTCATGCACCAAGGTTTATGCTTGGCAAACACGGGACACTGTGCTGAGGCTCTCAGAGAACAATGCCAAACACATGTTATAGATTCTGCATTTGGCAAACTGATTGGATTTCCTGTGAACATGGAACTTTTGAATATCACAGAGACAGAGCCCATTTACCCTAGACTGTCAATAGTGTTCTTACAAGCCATTCATTGCCCACTGTGGTTTCTGTCAGCATGTCTTTGACAAGCAGGTCACATCTTTGAATGTATTGGCTTCTTAGAATGCTAGCTTCCCTGACTCTGAAGGCTTTCCATGTCACCAGATATCATCTAAGAACCACAGCAGAGATTTTCCCAGTTTGTCACAACCTGAATCCTGAGGTTTCCACAAGTGTGGTTGAAAATGCCTTGAGTTATAGCTAATGACTTGTTCGTGCTCTGTAACAACCCATGAGACTTTGAAACAAGTCATACGGAAAAACATGAACCCAAGTTCCAGGGCTGTGGTCATTCACATTTGGCTCAAGAATAAGTGGTTTTTCATTTCAATTAAATATACTGTGTGATTGTTTTTGGAGAATATATTTATATGCAATTGCAGGTACTCTGACCATTTGAAACCCTTTGGGCAAATAGAACTATCCAAATTTAAATTGCTAACACATTATTTTTACTATATCACAGTACAGGAGCTGAAGGGAGAAAACTGTATCTTGTTCTTTATTTTACATAATTTTAATTTTACATCAATTATCAAGAGGGTACACATAATTCTTTCAATATGCCAATGAGCTCTAGTCACCCCATTTTAATGATGTTAAACACTGTTCTTCGGTCTCACTCTAACTTTTATAAATTGAATACTTCATGACTCTTCCACTTACAATATGACATAATGTCAAATGGTAAGACTTTTGTCCCACAATATTAAACTGCCATTATGAACTTCATAAAAGGTAACAGTGGCACAACTCCAATAAGATTTCTGAATGGACAAGAAGTATATCAACAAAGAAATTTAAGAATAGAGAAAGAGTTCTACAAAAAGTATGAATATGAAATGAGGCATGATGGATCTGGAATAATAACCTCAGCATGAGACCTGGACCAACAGATGTATAGTGACAAGGAAAAGAATATGTATTCTGGGTTACTTTACAATTTGTTGGAAGAAGGTGCTCACACCAAACCATTTCCTCATAGCCTCAGTGATATTCTTATTCCTAAAACTATATATTAGTGGGTTCAACAGAGGTGTGAGTATGGTATAAAACACAGACACCACCATGTCCTTCTCAGGGGTATGGAGGGAGGCAGGGAGCATGTAGTTATAGATAGCAGTGCCATAGAAGATGATGACCACAGTCATGTGGGAGGAGCAGGTTGCAAGAGCCTTCTTCCTGCCCTCTGTTGAGTTCATCCTGAGAACAGTGAGGAGGATGGATGAGTAGGATCCTGAAATGACTGTCACAGGGATGAGAAGCATGATCACACAGCATACATACATGAAGGTCTCATAGAGCCAGGTGTCTGAGCAGGAGAGCTTTGTCACAGCCAGAACATCACAGTAGAAATGATAGATCTCCCGCGACCCACAGAATGGGAATGTCATGGTGACAGGGGTGAATATGAAGCCATCTAAGGATCCCAGGAGCCAACAGGAATATAACAGGAGGATACACACCCTGTGGTTCATGAGGACATGATACCGGAGTGGATGGCAGATGGCCACATAGCGATCATAAGACATGGCAGCTAGAAGCAAGAATTCTGAACCTGCTAGTGTCAGGTAGAGGAACATCTGCATCCCACAGGCAGCAGCTGAGATCCTGTAGTTCTCCAGCATCTGGTCCATGAGCATCTTGGGTACAGTGACAGAAATGCACATCAAGTCCATGAGGGACAGCTGGCTGATAAACAAGTACATGGGTGTGTGGAGGTGGGTGTCAGAGAGTATCAGCAGGATCAGGAAGGCGTTCCCAGACAAGGCCATCAGGAAAACCACAAATATGACAACAGCAAGCAGGGCTGGGTGTTTGGATTGACTTAAGAATCCAACCAGGGTGAAATCTGATTGTCCAGTGTAGTTGTTCATCCAGGTGTTGAAGTCCATGTTTGTCTCCTAGGCAACCAAGAAGGTTTATGGTTAGTGACTGCTTACTGATGTGCACATAAGCCTACTATGCTCAGAAATTTTCTCGGCCTGTAGATTTGAAAATGATAATCTACCTATACTGAAAGAAATTTAAGAAATTAATAATTCACATCTGTCTCTGGTTGGAGCCATCACCACTCAGAGTAGAGCTGACACAGTCCATGATAATGGTTTTTCCTCATGACAAATAGTGTCCTCTATCAACAAGTTTTTGATAATTGCAAGATAACTTTTTGCTCTCAACAAAAATAGTGAATTACAAAGAAAAATGCATCAACAAAAACCAGTGTAAGTGGGATGCACACAAATAACCAAACAGACCCATTATTCAGACGTTAATGAATACACAATTTGGTCTTAAGAACCACTGTAGAGCTTCTTCTCCTAGCATAATATCGCTTGTACTCCCCTGTTTAACATTCATTGAGGAATGTGTTTTTAAAATAATGTGGTCCAAGATCTAAGTTGAGTACTGCATACCATCTATTTCCAGTGAATTTGTATAGTCCTGTAACTTTGTTTTGATAGATAAATGGTCTTTAAATGTACATTCAAATAAGCATATTCATATGAAAATGTAGACACAGTAATATACATAAAGTGTTTTTCATCCAACACTGTTTAGACACAGTTAATTGGAAGTCACACCTCTTCTGGCCTCTGCTTCTCCTAGTTCATCTCCTCACAGATTGTCCATTTGCTCTAAGCTTCATCAGGAGACTGAAGGTTTAGCAGTCACTCTGGCCGGGCCAGAGTGTGGCAGCAGCATCTCCAAGGAGTGGCAGCCACTTCCTCATGGAGTCTGAGTGCAAAGAACACAGCCCTGAGAAGTTCCTAGAGCAGTTCATAGAAACCTTCACTCCACACTCACCCTGCCTTTGTGTTAGATGCTGAGAAATCCAGGGACACATTAACCTTGATTTCACTGAACAAGGTCAGTTTCCACCAATGCTGGGAAAATAGTACTTAAATGCCAATTAAGTTGGAAGGTTTAAATACGTACAACACAGTGAGAATTAGCATCCTACAGAATGCATCTATCCTTTTTGACCAGGCTCACTGTACTTTAAAAGAGACATTTTTAAACGTTTTTATTGTATTTATTCATTTATTTATTCATTATTGAGTAGATAGTTCATTTTGGTAAGTATAGGCAGTAGGACAGAAATGAAATCTCCACTTTCTGGGATGTTTTCAATATTTTCAAGAGATAGGTTGTTGAGACAGCAATCACAATTCTTAGGAACATGTTACATCTGTGTCAAGATTCTAACAATGAAAACAGCAAAGCAGACTACATACTGAGGTTTTGAAATTCACATAGTGCCTGAGCTGCTCAAGGAGCAGAGAAAGGCAAGCTTCCTGATGCCTTCACATATGCCAGTCATATCTGAGACCTCTGAGAAGAGATGGACAGAGATACAGACAGGAAATAGATTGAGAGATTGGAAAAATTAGGTAGATTTCCATTTTACAGACATATATTTGTGAAAGGAAACTCATATCTATTCAACAAGGTAAGATTTTCAACACTCACCTTATGTTTATCTGCTGACTCAGTTTCCGATGGTGGACACAGTGAAGAAAAACAGCAAGGGAGCTCCAGGCTGTGAGAAGCCCTGAACACTATCTGCTGGGTGAGTGGAGGTCAGGAGGCAGGTGAGGGGCAGGAGGTGTTCTGGAAAAATCAGAGCTCTCTTTTAAATGGGGACCACTGGCATCAGTGAGATCAGGAATGTGGTGTGAAGTATGGAAGGGATTGGCAGCTGTCTTGTCCTTACTGCTTTGTCATTTGTTGCCATGTGAACAGCTTTGTGCAATGTGAACCCTTTGCATTGCTAACAGTGAAGGCAGAGCAATGGCAGAGCAGCATCCCAAGCCAGCAGCATCCTTGTTCCTCTCTGTGGCTTCCATGAGACTCAACACACTCTCCTGTTTTATAGAGGAGAAGCTCAGGGTCTCAGGCATCTGCCTCATGTCATACAGTCACTGACAGAGTAAGTGCTTACCCTGTGAGTAGGCACAGAGTGGGCACCTGCGTGGTTCTATGGGAAACATTACTTCTGTAGAGAGGTATGGTTTTACTTTAGATCAGTCACTGTATGCTTCATATGGTAAAACTTCAATATAATGAAGACAATTATTTTTGAATTAGTGTAACTCTCAAAACTTCCCCACAGTTGAAATCAATAAACCAATTTATTTTTGAAATAAATGCATTGTGATGTGAATGCTTAAGAATGCAGAAGGAAGGGTGTCTGTGGAACAGATGACTACAACAATCCCAGTACTTGTGAGACTGAGGCAGGTATTATCAGCATACTCAAGGCAAGACTCGTGTTCTTGTGAACATGTGTGTGTGTGTGTGTGTGTGTGTGTGTGTGTGTGTGTGTATGGAACACATACTGCTTCATTCATAATATACAGAAAATTCTCAGTAAGGAAGCACTATAGGGAATCTTTAGGAGCATCCTGGGTGTGCTAGTGTACACCTTTGATCCCAGCACTCGGAGGAAGAGGCATGTAGATCTGTGTTTAACACCATCCTGGTCTACAGACTGAGTTCCAAGGCAGCCAGGGTGACACAGACAAACGCTGTCTGGAAAAACCAACACTGATTAGGAGGAGGCAGAATTTCTTTCTCCCGATAATAAAAAGGCAATAAAGAATTGAGGATAAAAGAGATTCTGTGAGGAAGGAACAGAGTCTAGTGCCCACGCTGTGCTGTGCAGACTCTCCTGTCAGGTGGACTTACCATCAGATGGTGCTGCAGTCTGGGCCACAATGGGCAAGAGACAGAAGCTAATTAAGTGCACAGGGAAAAGGAGGCAAGTGATGTCATTCCTGGCTGGACTTGCCTCATTACCAGATAAAGGTTTTTGTTGATTACTCCCCTCTGGGACTTTAAAGAAAAATGTAACTAGGAGAGCCAGGGAACGTACCAGAAACTTCTGCCAAAGCTTGATTTAACCTTCAGTTTTGCTATAGTGAAAAAAAATCATAACCAGTATTAAAAATAACCCTGAGCAGATCTTCCTGGTTGCTGCGGCCACGGAGAGCTCATAAGCAACATCCCATGAGCAAACTTGAGCCTCGGGACCACAGGTAAGACCAACTTCTCTGCTGCAAGCGACCTGCCTGGTGAACCCAGGAAACACAGAGGCAAAATTCCTCTAGGACCGGACACTTCCGGTATTTAGCGGGGGGGGGGGGTTGTATCCCAAACCGGCGGATCCCTGCCCGCAGCAGCTCTCTGCTCCCAAACCCTGTGGGAGAGAGCCCTCACCGCCTGGTCAGGTGGGCACTCCTGAGATTGCAGAGCGGAAGAGACCACCAACACTGCCCACCCCTGCCCACATCCCTGGCCCAAGAGGAAACTATATACGGCCTCTGGGTTCCCGTAGAGGAGGGCCCAGGAGCAGCAGGTCCACTGTGTCTGAGACACCCCCAGAACCTGAAGGGACCGACCGGATAAACAGTTCTCTGCACCCAAATCCCGTGGGAGGGAGAGCTAAACCTTCAGAGAGGCAGACATGCCTGGGAAACCAGAAGAGACTGCACTCTGCACACATTACTGATTCCAGAGGAAAACACCAAACGCCATCTGGAAGCCTGGTGCACGGAAGCTCCCAGAAAGGACAGCGCAGATCTTCCTGATTGCTGCAGCTGCGGAGAGTTCATAAGCAACACCCCATGAGCAAACTTGAGCCTCGGGACCACAGGTAAGACCAACTTTTCTGCTGCAAGCGACCTGCCTGGTGAACTCAAGACACAGGCCCACAGGAACAGCTGAAGACCTGTAGATAGGAAAAATTACACACCCGAAAGCAGAACACTCTGTTCCCATAACTGGCTGAAAGAAAACAGGAAAACAGGTCTACAGCACTCCTGAAACACAGGCTTATAGGACAGTCTAACCACTGTCAGAAATAGCAGAACAAAGTAACACTAGAGATAATCTGATGGCGAGAGGCAAGCGCAGGAACCCAAGCAACAGAAACCAAGACTACATGACATCATCGGAGCCCAATTCTCCCACCAAAGCAAACACGGAATATCCAAACACACCAGAAAAGCAAGATCTAGTTTCAAAATCCTATTTGATCATGATGCTGGAGGACTTCAAGAAAGATGTGAAGAACTCCCTTAGAGAAACACAGGAAAACATTAATAAACAAGTAGAAGCCTACAGAGAGGAATCGCAAAAATCCCTAAAAGAATTCCAGCAAAACATAAATAAACAAGTAGAAGCCCATAGAGAGAAGTCACAAAAATCCCTGAAAGAATTCCAGGAAAACACAATCAAACAGTTGATGGAATTAAAAATTGGAAATCGAAGCAATCAAGAAAGAACACATGGAAACAACGTTGGATATAGAAAACCAAAAGAAGAGACAAGGAGCTGCAGATACGAGCTTCACCAACAGAATACAAGAGATGGAAGAGAGAATCTCAGGAGCAGAAGATTCCATAGAAATCATTGACTCAACTGTCAAAGATAATGTAAAGTGGAAAAAGCTACTGGTCCAAAACATACAGGAAATCCAGGACACAATGAGAAGATCAAACCTCAGGATAATGAGTATAGAAGAAAGTGAAGACTCCCAGCTCAAAAGGACCAGTAAATGTCTTCAACAAAATCATAGAAGAAAACTTCCCTAACCTAAAGAAAGAGATACCCATAGGCATGCAAGAAGCCTACAGAACTCCAAATAGATTGGACCAGAAAAGAAACTCCTCCCAAAACATAATAGTCAAAACACCAAACGCACAAAATAAAGAAAGAAATTAAAAGCAGTAAGGGAAAAAGGTCAAGTAACATATAAAGGCAGACCTATCAGAATCACTCCAGACTTTTTGCCAGAAACTATGAAAGCCAGAAGATCCAGGACAGATGTCATACAGACCCTAAGAGAACACAAATGCCAGCCCAGGTTACTGTATCCTGCAAAACTCTCAATTAACATAGATGGAGAAACCAAGATATTCCATGACAAAATCAAATTTACACAATATCTTTCTACAAATCCAGCACTACAAAGGATAATAAATGGTAAAGCCCAACATAAGGAGGCAAGCTATACCATAGAAGAAACAAGAAACTAATCGTCTTGGCAACAAAACAAAGAGAAGAAAAGCACACAAACATAACCTCACATCCAAATATGAATATGACAGGAAGCAATAATCACTAGTCCTTAATATCTCTCAACATCAATAGTCTCAACTCCCCAATAAAAAGACATAGATTAACAAACTGGATATGCAACGAGGACCCTGCATTCTGCTGGCTACAGGAAACACACCTCAGAGACAAAGACAGACACTACCTCAGAGTGAAAGGCTGGAAAAAAACTTTCCAAGCAAATGGTCGGAAGAAGCAAGCTGGAGTAGCCATTCTAATATCAAATAAAATCAATTTTCAACTAAAAGTCATCAAAAAAGATAAGGAAGGACACTTCATATTCATCAAAGGAAAAATCAACCAAGATGAACTCTCAATCCTAAATATCTATGCCCCAAATAAAAGGGCACCTACATACGTAAAAGAAACCTTACTAAAGCTCAAAACACGCATTGCACCTCACAGAATAATAGTAGGAGATTTCAACACCCCACTTTCATCAATGGACAGATCATGGAATCAGAAATTAAACAGAGACATAGACAGACTAAGAGAAGTCATGAGTCAAATGGACTTAACAGATATTTATGGAACATTCTATCCTAAAGCAAGAGGATATACCTTCTTCTCAGCTCCTCATGGTACTTTCTCCAAAATTGACCATATAATTGGTCAAAAAACGGGCCTCAACAGGTACAGAAAGATAGAAATAATCACATATGTGCTATCAGACCACCACGGCCTAAAGCTGGTCTTCAATAACAATAAGGGAAGAATGCCCACATATACGTGGAAATTGAACAATGCTCTACTCAAGGATAATCTGGACAAGGAAGAAATAAAGAAAGAAATTAAAGACTTTTTAGAATTTAATGAAAATGAAGGTACAACATACCCAAACTTATGGACACAATGAAAGCTGTGCTAAGAGGAAAACTCATAGCGCTGAGTGCCTGAAGAAAGAAAGAGGAAAGAGCATATGTCACCAGCTTGACAACACACCTAAAAGCTCTAGAACAAAAAGAAGCAAATACACCCAGGAGGAGTAGAAGGCAGGAAATAATCAAACTCAGAGCTGAAATCAACCAAGTAGAAACAAAAAGGACCATAGAAAGAATCAACAGAACCAAAAGTTGGTTCTTTGAGAAAATCAACAAGATAGATAAGCCCTTAGCCAGACTAACGAGAGGACACAGAGAGTGTGTCCAAATTAACAAAATCAGAAATGAAAAGGGAGACATAACTACAGATTCAGAGGAAATTCAAAAAATCATCAGAACTTACTATAAAAGCCTATATTTAACAAAACTTGAAAAATCTGCAGGAAATGGACAATTTCCTAGACAGATACCAGGTACCGAAGTTAAATCAGGAACAGATAAACCATTTAAACAACCCCATAACTCCTAAGGAAATAGAAGCAGTCATTAAAGGTCTCCCAATCAAAAAGAGCCCAGATCCAGACGGGTTTAGTGCAGAATTCTATCAGACCTTCATAGAAGACCTCATACCAATATTATCCAAACTATTCCACAAAATTGAAACAGATGGAGCACTACCGAATTCCTTCTATGAAGCCACAATTACTCTTATACCTAAACCACACAAAGACCCAACAAAGAAAGAGAACTTCAGACCAATTTCCCTTATGAACATTGACGCAAAAATACTCAACAAAATTCTGGCAAACCGAATCCAAGAGCACATCAAAACAATCATCCACCATGATCAAGTAGTCTTCATCCCAGGCATGCAGGGATGGTTTAATATACGGAAAACCATCAACGTGATCCATTATATAAACAAACTGAAAGAACAAAACCACATGATCATTTCATTAGAAGTTGAGAAAGCATTTGACAAAATTCAACACCCCTTCATGATAAAAAAGTCCTGGAAAGAATAGGAATTCAGGGCCCATACCTAAACATAGTAAAAGCCATATACAGCAAACCAGTTGCTAACATTAAACTAAATGGAGAGAAACTTGAAGCAATCCCACTAAAATCAGGGACTAGACAAGGCTGCCCACTCTCTCCCTACTTATTCAATATAGTTCTTGAAGTTCTAGCCAGAGCAATCAGACAACAAAAGGAGGTCAAGGGGATACAGATCGAAAAAGGAAGTCAAAATATCACTATTTGCAGATGATATGATAGTATATTTAAGTGATCCTAAAAGTTCCACCAGAGAACTACTAAAGCTGATAAACAACTTCAGCAAAGTGGCTGAGGATAAAATTAACTCAAATAAGTCAGTAGCCTTCCTCTATACAAAAGAGAAACAAGCCGAGAAAGAAATTAGGGAAATGACACCCTTCATAATAGACCCAAATAATATAAAGTACCTCGGTGTGACTTTAACCAAGCAAGCAAAAGATCTGTACAATAAGAACTTCAAGACTCTGAAGAAATAAATTGAAGAAGACCTCAGAAGATGGAAAGTTCTCCCATGCTCATGGATTGGCAGGATTAATATAGTAAAAATGGCCATTCTACCAAAAACGATCTACAGATTCAATGCAATCCTCATCAAAATACCAATCCAATTCTTCAAAGAGTTAGACAGAACAATTTGCAAATTCATCTGGAATAACAAAAAACCCAGGATAGCTAAAACTATCCTCAACAATGAAAGGACTTCAGGGGGAATCACTATCCCTGAACTCAAGCAGTATTACAGAGCAATAGTGATAAAAACTGCATGGTATTGGTACAGAGACAGACAGATAGACCAGTGGAATAGAATTGAAGACCCAGAAGTGAACCCACACACCTATGGGCACTTGATTTTTGACAAAGGAGCCAAAACTATGAAATGGAAAAAAGAGCATTTTCAGCAAATGGTGCTGGTTCAACTGGAGGTAAACATGTAGAAGAATGCAGATCGATCCATGCTTATCACCCTGTACAAAGCTTAAGTCCAAGTGGATAAAGGACCTCCACATCAAACCAGATACACTCAAACTAATAGAAGAAAAACTAGGGAAGCATCTGGAACACATGGGCACTGGAAAAAATTTCCTGAACAAAACACCAATGGCTTATGCTCTAAGATCAAGAATGGACAAATGGGATCTCATAAAACTGCAAAGCTTCTGTAAGGCAAAGGAAACTGTGGTTAGGACAAAACGGCAACCAACAGATTGGGAAAAGATCTTCACCAATCCTCCAACAGATAGAGGCCTTATATCCAAAATATACAAAGAACTCAAGAAGTTAGACCTCAGGGAGACAAATAACCCTATTAAAAATGGGGTTCAGAGCTAAACAAAGAATTCACAGCTGAGGAATGCCGAATGGCTGAGAACCACCTAAAGAAATGTTCAACATTTTAGTCATAAGGGAAATGGAAATCAAAACAACCCTGAGATTTTGCCTCACACCAGTGAGAATGGCTAAGATCAAAAACTCAGGTGACAACAACTGTTGTCGAGGATGTGGAGAAAGAGGAACACTCCTCCATTGTTGGTGGGATTGCAGACTGGTACCACCATTCTGGAAATCAGTCTGGAGGTTCCTCAGAAAACTGGACATTGAACTACCTGAGGATCCAGCTATACCTCTCTTGGGCATATACCCAAAAGATGCCCCAACATATAACAAAGACACATGCTCCACTATGTTCATAGCAGCCTTATTTATAGTAGCCAGAAGCTGGAAAGAACCCAGATGCCCTTCAACAGAGGAATGGATACAAAAAATGTGGTACATCTACACAATGGAATATTACTCAGCTATCAAAAACAATGACTTTATGAAATTCGTAGGCAAATGGTTGGAACTGGAAAATATCATCCTGAGTGAGGTAACCCAATCACAGAAAAACACACATGGTATGCACTCATTGATACGTGGCTATTAGCCCAAATGCTTGAATTACCCTAGATGCCTAGAACAAATGAAACTCAAGACGGATGATCAAAATGTGAATGCTTCACTCCTTCTTTAAAAGGGGAACAAGAATACCCTTGGCAGGGAAAAGAGAGGCAAAGATTAAAACAAAGACTGAAGGGACACCCATTCAGAGCCTGCCCCACATGTGGCCCATATATATACAGCCACCCAATTAGACAAGATGGATGAAGCAAAGAAGTGCAGGCTGACAGGAGCCGGATGTAGATCGATCCTGAGAGACACAGCCAGAATACAGCAAATACAGAGGCGAATGCCAGCAGCAAACCACTGAACTGAGAATAGGACCCCCATTGAAGGTATCAGAGAAAGAACTGGAAGAGCTTGAAGGAGCTCGAGACCCCTTATGAACAACAATGCCAAGCAACCAGAGCTTCCAGGGAGTAAGCCACTACCTAAAGACTATACATGGACTGACCCTGGACTCTGACCTCATAGGTAGCAATGAATATTCTAGTAAGATCACCAGTGGAAGGGCAAGCCCTTGGTCCTGCTAAGACTGAACCCCCAGTGAACGTGATTGTTGGGGGGAGGGTGGTAATGGGGGGAGGAGAGGGAGGGGAACACCCATAAAGAAGGGGAGGGAGAGGGATTAGGGGGATGTTGGCCCAGAAACCGGGAAAGGGAATAACACTCGAAATGTAAATAAGAAATACTCAAGTTAATAAAAAGAAAAAAAAACCCTGAATAACACTGTCATAAATAAAAATCATCCTAACATGAGTCAGTCATTGTATGCCCAGAACTCTATTCACTTCACAATTCTCTCTCTCTCCCCCCTTTTTTCTCTTTGTTCATCTAATGTTCCAGCAGCCGTCATAGGCATGCACTTGGAAGCTTGGGTTTCAGCTGCTGTATTGTAAACACAGGATAACCCCGAGCCTTCATTCCTCTTGTGACATCTTGTCCTCCTCTGAGTTCACCACTCCATGTTCTGTTGTAAGTTAAGTCACAACCCATATTCTTTAGAGCTGCCTTCTGTGTAAATGTTTGTTTAATTTTAAACAAAGACCTGAAAGTTACAGAATGGTCTATAAATGCAAATGTCTTAGATGTAAATGTAAATCTTGACATTGCCAACATCTGAGCAAAAGTCCCAGTTTAGACGTCACTCTCTGTCTTAAGCTGTAGGCAGTTGTGCAGACACAGTGAAGGACACTGTTCAGTCAGAGCTAGTCTACACAGGGTGGAAGACAGAGGCAACTCTGCACTCTCAATCTGCAGCCAAATTGTAGTGAACTTTTTCTGAATGCTAAAGGTTTCTGATCACTTTCCAACAACATGTCACTGTTCTCATGACATCTTCTGGTTCCACAGTGTCCTGTGTTCACGCAGGCCAGCTCCTGAGGTCCGCCCTCTTTGGTACCCAGGGATTTAGCCTACAGATGGGAGAGTGTCTTGAATCCTTCCTTACTTGATTAAAGTGCATTCCTGGGTGGACATTGGCAGGGGACAGGGAAAGGAATGGGGTCCTTCCCTATAGCTTCTGGTCTTGGGCAGCTACATCAAGTTTGGTTGACAGAGGTCCTGTTGTAGTCCAGGCTGTGTTTAGCACTTAAGGCAACTGACCAGGCATTGTTAGGACTCAGCTGTCTTGGGCCCTGCATGGGGTCAGGAAAGGACCTCCAGTAATTTCTGTGTATCCAGCATCCAATGCAGCTGTCAAGGTAATAATATTCCATCTCAATGCCACTAGCCTGCCCTATGCCCTGCATGAAGTTCTCCATCTTGGAAACGGTAGGCTTGGTAGGATCCTGCAAACTGATCCAAGAGGATCTCTGTTGGAGGAGAGAAATAAAAATTAGTGTCATCAAACAAATCTTATGTAATAGAAAAGTGGTAAACTCATGGTGCAATATGTTCATGTCATAGAAATGCAATAGAAACAGAATTTTTTAATAACAGAAGCTTATACACAGCACAATCTGCCCACAAAAAAGTGCCAACCAGCAGATAATGGAAATGACAAATCATAGGGAAGGTCAAAACCTTTGCAAGGGACTCTGGGTAATTCCATGGGAGCCACAGTGTGGAGACTGTGTTGATATGAGGAAATCTGCTTTACCAATGTCTGAGTGTGTGAGGTCATTTTAGCTATCACTTCCTCTCTAGGCCTAAAAGATAGTTCCCCTAACCTGAGCTTTTCAAATTGTTAGGCTGATATCTAAAAAATAAAATATATATCCTCTTTTGACCCTGCTCTACCAGATTCTATCCCAGGTAGCACCAGAAGTCTATCCCAATGTTGGTGGAGATAACATCCTCTACCAATGGACATACTGGCCAAAAGACCAGAGAGAAAACGGAAACTAAGGATCAAAACACACACCTAGCAAAGACAAACTCAGAAATTTGTGCCTCAACGTGTAATCATGCCAAACCCAGATGCCTAGATGGCAGTACAAGAACACATTCAACAACACTGAAGGCCATAGGTCACCACCCATGTCCAGGTACACTACTCTAGCATGTGTGCCTATTCCAACACAGGTGAACTTGGAAAAATACCTTAAAACTAACTTTATGGAGATGATATATGTCCTCAAAGAGGGAATGAGTAAATACCATAACGAAAGCCAAGGCAGTAAAGGAAAGAAACCAAACAGTTGAAGGGCATGAATAAAGCTATGTAAGACCTGAAAATAGAACGTGAACCAATAAAGAAAACACAGAGGGATTTGTGTAACTGAAAGATCTAGGTAAGTAAAGGGGAAGTACAGATGCAGACATCAGCAACAGAATACAAGAGATGGAAATGCAAGAGAGCAGCATCTCAGGTGTTGGAGAAATGGATACATTAGTGACAGTAAACATTAAATCTAAAAAATTCCTGAAACAAAATATTCAGTAAGCACAGCACATAAGAATAGTAGGAATAGAAGGAGAATAATCCTTGTTCAAATCCCAGATTGTATTTTCAACAAAATTATAGAAGAACATTTTCTTAACCCAAAGAAGGAAATGCCCGTTCATATACAAGAAGCTTACAGAACACCAAATAAATAGGACCAAAAAGAAAGTTCCCTGGTCATGTAATAATCAAACTTTAAGCAGACAGAGCAAAGGGATAATGTTAAAAGCTACAAGGGAAAAAGACCAAGTAACATATAAAGTCAGACATGTTCATGAGTCTTCAATTCTATTTCACTGATCTACCTGCCTGTCTCTGTACCAATACCATACAGTTTTTATGACTATTGCTGTGTAATACTGCTTGAGGTCAGGGGTGGTGATAGCCCCAAAGTTTTTTTATAGTTGAGGATAGTTTTCACTATTCTGGTTTTTTGTCATTCCAAATGAATTTGCAAATTGCTCTTTCTCTCCCTATGAAGAATTGAGTTGGAATTTTGATGTGGATTGCATTGAATTTGTAGTTTGCTTTTGGCAAAATGTCCATTTTTACTATATTAATCCTGTCAATCCATGAGCATGGGAGTTCTTTCCATCTTTTGAGATCTTCTTCAATTTCTTTCTTCAGAGACTTTAAGTTTTTGTCATTCAGATCTTTCACTGGCTTGGTTCAAGTCACACCGAGGTATTTTATATAATTTGAGACTATTGGTAAGGGTGTCGTTTTCCTAGTTTCTTTCTCAGCCTGTTTATCCTTTGAGTAGAGCAAGGCTACTGATTTATTTGCAATAATTTTATACCCAGCCACTTTTTTGAAGTTATTAATCCGGTTTATTAGTTCTCAGGTGGAACTTTTGGGGTAACATAAGTATACCAGCATATAATCTGCAAATAGTGATATTTTGAACTCTTCCTTTCCAATTTGTATCCCTTTGACCTCCTTTGTTGACAGATTGCTCAGGCTAGCACCTAGAGCACTATATTGAGTAAGTAGGGAGAGAGTGGACAGCCTTGTTAGTCCCTGATTTTAGTTGGATTGCTTCAATTTTTTCTCTCTATTTAGTATGATGTTAGCTACCGGTTTGCTGTTTATTGCTTTTACTATGTTTAGGTATGATCTTTCCAGGACTTTTATCATGCAGTGGTATTAAATTTTGTCCAATGCTTTCTCAGCATCTAATGAAATGTTCATGAGGTTTTTATCTTTGAGTTTGTTTATATAGTAGACTACGTTGTTGGATTTCTGTTTACTGAACCATCCCTGGATCACTGGGATGAAGCCTACTTCATTATGATGGATGATCCTTTTAATGTGTTCTTGCATTCAATTTGCAAGAATTTTATTGAGTATTTTTGTGTCGATATTCATAAGGGAGTTTGGTTTGACATTCTTTCTCTTGGTTGAGTCTGTGTGCTTTATTTATATGAGTAATTGTGGCTCCACAGAAGGCATTTGGTAGTGCTCAGTCTGTTTCTATTTCATGGAATAGTTTGGACAGTATTGGTATGAGGTCTTCTATGAAGGTCTGATAGAATTCTGCACTAAACCCATCTGGTCCTTGGCTCCTTTTGGTTGGAATGCATTTAATAACTACCTCTATTTCTTTTGGAGTTATGGGGTTTTCTTTTAGATGTTTTATCTGTTCCTGATTCAACTTTGGTACTTGATATTTGTCTAGAAAATTGTCTATTTCGTCTAGATTTTCCAGTTTTGTTGAATATAGTCTTTTGTAGTAGAGTCTGATGATTTTTGAATTTCCTAAGATGCTGTTGTTTTGTCTTGCTTTTCATTTCTGAATTGTTAATTTCACTACTCTCTCTGTGCCCTCTGGTTTGACTGGCTAAGGGTTTATGTATCTCGTTGATTTTCTGAAAGAACAAGTTCTTGGCTTTGTTGATTCTTTGTATAGTCCTATTTGTTTCTTCTTGGTTGATTTCAGCCCTGAGTTTGATTATTTCCTGCTTTCTACTCCTCTTGGGTGTAATTGTTTTTTTTTTTTTGTCTAGAGATTTTAGGTGTGCTGGCAAGCTGGTGACATATGCTCTCTCCTGTTTCTTTTACAGGCACTCAGAGCTATATGTTTTCCTCTTAACACAGCTTTCATTGCATTCCATAAGTTTGGGTATGTTGTATCTTCATTTTTATTAAATTCTAAGAAGTCTTTAATTTTTTTATTTCTTCCTTGACCAAATTGTCACTGAGTAGAGCATTGTTCAACTTCCATGTATATGTGGGTGTTCTGTCTTTATTGTTTTTATTGAAAACCAGCCATAGTTCGTGGTGATCTGATAGTATGCATAGAATTATTTCTATCTTCCTGTATCTGTTGAGGCCTGTTTTGTGACCGATTATATAGTTAAATTGGAGAAGGTACCATGAGGTGCTGAGAAGAGGTATATGCTTTTGATAAATGATGGAATGTTCTATAAATATCTGTTAAATCCATTTGGTTCATAATGTCTATGAGTTTCTCTTTGTCTCTGTTTAGTTTCTGTTTCCATCTGTCTATTGATGAGTGTGTGGTGTTAAAATCTCCTCCTATTATTGTGTGAGGTGCAATGTGTGATTTGAGCTTTATTAAGGTTTCTTTTATGAAAGTATAGGTGCCCTTGCATTTGGAGCAAAGATATTTAGGATTGAGAGTCCATCTTGGTAGAATTTTCCTTTGATGAATTTCAAACGTCTTTCCTTATCTTTTTTGATCACTTTTAGTTGAAAGTAGATTTTAGTCAATATTAATATGGCTAGTCCAGCTTTTTTCTTTGGGTGATTTGCTTGGAAAATTGCTCTGCAGCCTTTTACTCTGAGGTAGTGTCTGTCTTTGTCTCTGAGGTGTGTTTCCTGTATGCAGCAATGTGCTGGGTATCTCTTACATATCAAGCCTATGTCTTTTATTGTGGAATTGAGTCCATTGATGTTGAGAGATATTAAGAAATAATGGTTGTTGCTTCCTGTTATTTTCTTATTTATAGGTGGAATTACGTTTGTTTGTCTCTCCTAGGTTTGTTGCAAGAAGATTAATTTCTTGCTTTTTCTGCGGGGGTAATTTCCCTCCTTGTGTTGGAGTTTTCCATCTATTATCATTTGTAGGGCTGGATTTGTACAAAGATATTGTGTAAATTTGGTTTTGTCATGGAATATGTTGGTTCTCCATCTATGCTCATTGAGAGTTTTGCTGGATATAGTAGCCTAGGCAGGGATTGGTGTTCTGTTAGGGTCTGTATGGCATCTGCCCAGGATCTTCTGGCTTTCATTGTCCCTGGTGAGAAGTCTCCTGTCATTCTTACAGGTCTGTCTTTATATGCCTCTTGATCTTTTCCCTTACTGCTTTTAACATTCTTTCTTTGTTTTATTCATTTGGTGTTCTGACTATTATGTGACAGGAGGAATTTCTCTTCTGGTCCAATCTATTTGGGTTCTGTAGGCTTCTTGTATGTTTATGGGCATCTCTTTCTTCAGGTTAGGGAAGTTTTCTTCTATAATTTTATTGAAGATATTTACTAGCCCTTTAATTTGGGAGTCTTCACTCTCTTCTATACCTATTATCCTTAGGTTTGATCTTCTTATTGTGTCCTGGATTTGCTGGATGTTTTGGGCTAGGACCTTTTTGCCTTTTATATTATTTTTGATGGTTGAGTCAATGTTTTCTCTGGTATCTTCTGCCACTGATATTCTCTCTTCTCTCTCTTGTGTTCTGTTTGTGATGCTTGCATCTATGATTCTTTGTCTCCTCCCTAGGATTTTTATCTCCAGGGCTGTCTCCTTTTGTGCTTTCTTTATTGTTTCTATTTTCTTTTTTACCTCCTGGACAGTTTTTTCAATATCTTTACCTGTTCGCTTGTGTTTTCCAATAATTCTTTAAGGTTTTTTTGTTTCTTCTTTAAAGGCTTCTACCTGTTTACTTGTGTTGTTCTGTATTTCTTTAGGGGAGTTATTTATGTCCTTCTTAAAGTCCTCCATCATCATCCTAAAATATGATATTAAATCTAAATCTTGCTTTTCTGTTGTGTTTGGATATCTAGTATTTGCTTTGGTGAGAGGACTGTGCTCTGATGATGCCAAGTAGTCTTGGTTTCTGTTTCTTCGGTTCATATGTTTGACTCTCACCATCAGATTGTCTCTGGCGTTAGCTTGTCTTGCTTTTTCTGCTAGTTGTTTTCCCTCCAGTAGGCCTGCATGTCAGCAGTCCTGTTGACCTCTTTTCCTGTTTTCTTTTACCGTTTTGGGAGCAGAGTGCTCTGCTCTCAAGTGTGTAGGTGCTCCTTTTGACTGTCTTTCAGTTCTCCTCACAGGCCGTAATCAGAAGAGTCCTGCTCCTGACTGCTGGTAGGTCCCTGCTCCCTGGGGGCACAGATGGCACTATGCGATTCCCCCTTGAGTTGGGAATGTGGGCAGAGGGTAGTTTCCTCTGTTTTCTAAGGAGTGCCTGCACTTCCGAGGGTCCAGCTCTCTCCTTAACATCATTATTTTTCTTTTTTTTTTTCAGAGCTGGGGACCGAACCCAGAGCCTTGCTCTTGCTAGGCAAGCGCTCTACCACTGAGCTAAATCCCAAACCCCCCTTAACATCATTTTTAATTCTTGTGTTTATTTATAAACCATTTTACATATACACATTAACTATGTAATGTAACTAGTCACTGTATTATGGTAATATATATTTTTATGACTTCTACTGGCTATTTTACTTCTAAAGATGACTTAAATATTTGGTAGTTTTATTTAGTAATGAGAAATCTAGATTTATTTTCTTTTTCCTTCTTTTTGATGTTTCTTTTTTCTTCTAAAGCAAATTTGAGTTCAGAGGTACATACTCCACTTCAGTTTTGGAATTTAAATTCCACTTAAGGATGCAGTTAGTGTGACTTAGTAACAGCTATTGAAAGTATTGCAAACTTGCCTCTTACTAATGTTATTGCATAGCATGCAGGTTAACTTAATTTTTATCTTGAAAACCTATTTGGCAAAATGCAAACCCTATAAAGCTAAGTTGTGCCAATAGAACTGACAGACATTATTCATAGGCAACATACACTTGTTTATTTCAAACCTACTACAGCTTAGATGGCATGGGATCCATTCAGTGTTTCAAAGAACGCATACCTTTGTTCTTATATGGTTTAAGTTTTCCATTGTGGATGTTGAACCCATTTTCTCTATTATTCATTGCCCTGTTGCTGGACACCTAGGCTGGTCCTATGACTGAGCCAAAGTGAACAGCATCATGACAAACATTGATGTACACTTATCTCTGTGCTGTGCTGACTAAGAGGCCAGCAGGGAAATGGGAAGAAGTTATCAAATGGTAGATCTTTAAATTCTATTCTTTTTCTTTGTGTATGGTGTGTATGTGTGTTTGCATATATGAGTGGGCACATGTATGTGAGGGTGTATGCATTCTTGTGTGTGTGGCTGCTCGAGATTCAGAGCTGGTATCTTTCTCAGCTCTTTGAGAAAGTCCATTAGTTGTGTGAAACTGGGCAATGACTGATGTGGGTTCTAGCCTTGGTGAATGGGGTTCCTAGCCTATGTTAAACAGCCTAGGCAGGGAGCCAGCAGTAGCCACACAGATGATATTTTTCAAATGTCCAAATTAGAGTCCCCTAGATTTTCTGGATAGACTCACAGAAACCTCCATCTATTGGACTCCTTTGTTCTCCATGGCTGGACATGAGAGTGATGGGCCCACTGTGATGTGGCTGTAGAACTGTTGGTATTTATGATAGTTAAATATAAGAAGAAGTGGCAGTGTTTGGTTCTGGGAAGGAACTGGCATGTAATTAACCTTTCAGAAATGAAGTTTGTGATGAGAAGGGGCCTTGACACTCTCACCAAGTCTTGAGGTTGGAAGCACTAAAATGGAATAGCACATCATTTTCAAGAGAGAATGTCCATTTCTGATCGTGACATAAATGATTTATTTATGTCCACAATAATCTATGACATCTGACTTCTCATGAATTTGCTTCTAATTTCTGTCCTTTGCCCAAGTTATATTTGCTACATGGGAAAAGGACAGTTCTGTCAGGAAGGAAGTAAAAAAAGATTCCATATTGTTGTCTGACATCTTCTATAAGGTGGATTTTAATTTATAACTGCGGTCTGGAATAAAACCAGTGCATAAGATGGAATCAAAGTGTGACCAAGGAATAGGAGCTGTGAAAACTTAGAAACTGAAGAACAATCTTCCTTAAAATCACAACTATCTACTCAATATGAAATGAGTTCTATGTTGCCTGACTGCCCAAGAAAATATAAAGTTAAGAAGAAAGTAAATTGTTTCAAATATTGTAGGTAGAAGAACAGAGAGGAAACATGCAGGAAGCCCATTTGAACAAGGATTCCAGTTCTGCTCGATTCAGAAACCCGTTTCTCTCATTTGCTGCTTTTGCTTTCTTCAGCCTCTCTGCTTTCTCTGTAATTTAGCTTCAGGAATGACACTCCTGTAACATGTCACATGTAAACCCAGTGTCAGAACAGAGAGTGGAATCAAGTCAGATCCAGATCAGAATGCCTGCACTAGACACTTCTCTTAAAGACTGCTGCCCTGCTCATCCAGACACCTGTGAATGGGATTCTTTACCACAGGTCATAAGACAGTATTTGGCCTCCTCGTGCACCAAGGTTTATGCTTGGCAAACACGGGACACTGTGCTGAGGCTCTCAGAGAACAATGCCAAACACATGTTAAAGATTCTGCATTTGGCAAACTGATTGGAGCTCCTGTGAACATGGAGCTTTGGAACATCACAGAGACAGAGCCCATTTACCCTGGGCTGTCTATAGTGTCCTGAGGAGCCATTCATTGCCCACTGTGGTTTCTGCCAGCATGTCTGTGACAAGCAGGTCACATCTTTGGAGTGTATTGGCTTCTTAGAATGCTAGTTTCTCTAACTCTAAAAGCTTGCCATGTCACCAGATAGTATCTGAAACACACATCAGAGATTTTCCCACTTTGCCACAACCTGATTCCTGAGGTTTCCACAAGTGTAGTTGAAAATGCCATGAGTTATGGTTTATGACTTGTTTGTGCTTTGTCACAGTCCATGAGACTTTGAAACATGCCACTGGGAAAAAAACTTGAACCCAAGTTCCTGGGCCATGGTCATTCACATTTGGCTCAAGAATAAGTGGTTTGTCATTTCCATTGAATATACTGTGTGAATGGTTTTGGGGAATATGTTTATATGCAAGTGTAGATACCCTGACCATTTTAAACTCTTGGGGCAAATTGTACTATCCAAATTTAAATCTCTAAAACATTTTTTTTACTATATCACAATACAGGAGCTGAAGGGAGAAAACTGTATCTTGTTCTTTATTTTTACATAATTTTAATTTTACATTAATTATCAAGAGGGTACACATAATTCTTTCAATATGTCAATGATCTCTAGTCACACCTTTTTAATGTTGTTAAACACTGCTCTTCTGTCTCACTCTAACTTTTATAAATTGAACACTTCATGACTCTTCATTTTTCAATATGACATAATGTCAAATGGTAAGACTTTTGTCCCACAGTATTAAATAGCCTTTATGAACTTCATAAAATGTAACAGTGGCACAACTCAAATAAGATTTCTGAATGGACAAGAAGTATATCAACAAAGAAAATTTATGAATAGAGAAAGAGTTCTACAAAAAAGTATGAATATGAAATGAGGCATGATGGATCTGGAATAACTTCAGCATGAGAACTGGATCAACAGATGCATAGAGACAAAAAAGAATATGTATTCTGGGTTACTTTACAATTTGTTGGAAGAAGGTGCTCATACCAAACCATTTCCTCATAGCTTCAGTGACATTCTTATTCCTAAAACTATAGATTAGTGGGTTCAACAGAGGTGTGAGAATGGTGTAAAACACAGATACCACCATGTCCTTCTCAGGGGTGTGGAGGGAGGCAGGGAGCATGTAGTTATAGATAGCAGTGCCATAGAAGAGGATGACCACAGTCATGTGGGAGGAGCAGGTTGCAAGAGTCTTCTTCCTGCCCTCAGCTGAGTTCATCCTCAGAACAGTGAGAAGGATGGATGAATAGGATCCTGAAATGAATGTGACAGGGATCAGAAGCATGACCACACAGCACACATACATGAAGGTCTCATAGAGCCAGGTGTCTGTGCAGGAGAGTTTTGTCACAGCAAGAACCTCACAGTAGAAGTGATAGATCTCCCGTGACCCACAGAAAGGGAATGTCGTGGTGCAGGGGTGAACATGAAGCCATCTAAGGATCCCAGGAGCCAACAGGTGGCTACCAGGAGAAGACACACCCTGTGGTTCATAAGGACAGGATACTGGAGTGGATGGCAGATGGCCACATAGCGGTCATAGGACATGGCAGCCAGAAGTAAACATTCTGAACCTGCTAGTGTCAGGTAGAGGAACATCTGCATCCCACAGGCAGCAGCTGAGATCCTGTGGTTCCCCAGGACCTGGTCCATGAGCATCTTGTGCACAGTGACAGAAATGTACATCATGTCCATTAGAGACAGCTGACTGATAAAAAAGTACATGGGTGTGTGTAGGTGGGTGTCAGAGAGTATCAGTAGGATAAGAAGGGTGTTCCCAGACAAGGCCATCAAGAAAACCACAAATATGACCACAGCAAGCAGGGCAGGGTGTTTGGAGTGACTTAAGAATCCCACCAGGATGAAACCTGACTGTTCAGTGTAGTTGTTCATCCAAGTGTTAATGTCCATGGGTTGTCTCCTAGGCAACCAAGAAAGTTTATGGTTAGTGACTGCTTACTGATATTCATATAAGTCTACTGTGCTGAGAAATTTTCTGGGCGTATAGATTTGAAAATGATAATCTACTTATAATGTAAGGAATTTAAGAAATTAATAATTCACATCCGTCTGTGGTTGGACCTATAACCACTCAGATTAGAGGTGACACAGTTCGTGATCATGGTTTTTCCTCATGACAAATAGTGTCCTCTATCAACAAGATTTTGATAATTCCAAGATAACTTTTTGCTCTCAACAAAAATAGTGAATTACAAAGAAAAATGGACCAACAAACACCAGTGTACGTGGAGTGCAAACAAGTAACCAAACAGACACATTGTTCAGACATTAATGAATACACAAATTGGTCTTAAGAACCATTGTAGAGCTTCTTCTCCTAGCATAATATAGCATGTACTCCCCAGTTTAGCATTTATTTAATAATGTGGTTTTTAAAATAATGTGGTACAAGATTTAAGTTGAGTAATGCATACAGCCAACTTAAAATTGAATTTGATCTGTCATGTAACTTTTTTTGATAGATGAACGGTCTTTCAATGTACATTCATATAAATATACTCATATGTAAATGTAGTCACAATAATACACATAATGTGTTTCTAATCCAACAGTGGTTAGACAGAGTTAATTGGAAGTCCCACCTCTTGTGGTCTTTGCTTCTCCTAGTTCATGTCCTCACAGGTTGTCCATTTGCTCTAAGCTTCATCAGGAGACTGAGGGTTTAGCAGTCACTGCTGGTTGCCAGGCCAGGGTGTGGCAGCAGCATCTCCAAGGAGTGATAGCCGCTTCCGCATGGAGTCTTAGAACAAAGAACACAGCTGTGAGATGTTCCTGGAGCCATTCCTAGAACCCTTCAATCCACACTCACCCTGCCTCTGTGTTAAATGCTGAGAAATCCAGGGACACATTAACCTTGATTGCACTGAACAATGTCAGTGTCCACCTGTGCTGGGAAAATAGTCCTTAAATACCAATTAAGTTGGAAGGTTTAAATAGGTACAACACAGTGAGAATTAGCATCCCACAAATGCATCCATCTTTTCTGACCAGGCCCACCGTACTTTAAAAGAGAGATTTTTAAATGTTTTTATTCTATTTGTTCATTTATTTATTTATTATTTCTTAACAAGTAGATAGTACATTTTGGTAAGTATAGGCAAGAGGAAGGAAATGAAATAGTCAGTTTCTGAGATGTTAGCAATATTTTCAAGGGATGGGTTGTTGAGACTGTGATCACAACTCTTAGGAACATGTTACATCTGTGTCAAGATTCTAACAATGAAAACAACAAAGCAAACCACATACTGAGGCCATTGAAATGTCATATACTGCCCAAGCTGCTGACGAAACACAGAAAGGCAAGCCTCTCGATGCCTTCACACAGATAACAGACATATCTGAGACTTCTGGGAAGAGATGGGCAGAGATACAGACAGGAAATATACTGAGAGATAGGAAGAAATAAGATAGATTACCATTTCACAAACATATTCGCTAAAGGAAACTCAGATCTATTCAACAATGTTAGCTTTTCAACACTCACCTTACGTTTATCTGCTGACTGAGTTTCTGATGGTGGACACAGGTAAGCAAGACAAGGAGGGATGCACAGGCTCTGAGAAGCCCACAGTATCTGATGGGTGAGTGGAGGTCAGCCGGCAGGTGAGGGGCAGGAGGTGTGCTAGGATGGTTGGAGTTCTCTGTTAAGTGGGGACCACTGGCATCAGTGTGGTCAGGAATGTGGTATGACATGGGCAACGGATTATCATCTGTCATGTTCTTACTGCTGTTCCATTTGATTCCATGTGAACAGGTTGGTGCATTGTGAACCCTTTGCATTACTAACAGTGGAGGCAGAGCAATGACAGAGCAGCAACCTAAGCCAGCAGCATCCCTGAGCCTCTCCGGTGCTTCTGTTGAACTCAGGACACTCTCCTCTTTTATAAAAGAGAAGCTCAGGGTCTCGGGTATCTGCCTCATGTCATATAATCAGTGTCAGAGTGAGTACTTACCCTGTGAGTAGGCACAGCATGGGCACCTGCCTGGGTTCTATGGGACACATTACTTCTGTAGAGAGGTATGGTTTTACTTTAGATCACTCATCTCATGTTTCATATGATGAAACTTGAGTAAAATGAAGACAATTATTTTTGAATTATTGTAACTCCAAAAACTTACCCACACTTGAAATTAAATATCCCACCCACAGACAGTTTTGAAATGAAAGCATTGTCATATGAATATTAAGAATGCAGGAGGAAGGGTGGCTGTGGAACAGATGACTACAACAATCCTGGTACTTGTGAGACAGAGGCAGGGATCATCAACATATGCAAGGCAAGACTCGTGTTGTTGTGAACACGTGTGTGTGTGTGTGTGCATGTTAGTCTATGGAACACCTACTGCTTCATTTATAATATAGAGAAAATTCTATATAAGCAAACACTAACAGGAAACTTTAGGAAGATCCAGGTTGTGCTAGTGTACACCTTTGATTCCAGAACTGGGAGGAAGAGGCATGTAGATCTGTGTTTGAGGCCATCCTGGTCTACAGACTGAGTTCCATGGCAGCCAAGGTGATACAGAGAATCCCTGTCTCACAAAACCAAGAATGAAGAGTAGGAGGAGCCTGATTTTTCTCCTGATAGTAAAAAGAACAGTAAAGAATAGAAGATAAAAGAGGGTATGTAAGGAAGGAACAGACAGTCTAGTGCCCATGCTGTGCTGTGCTGTGTTGTGCTGTCAGATGGACTTACCGTCAGAGGCTGCTGCAGTTGGGCCACAATGGGTAAGAGACAGAAGCTACTTAAGTGCACAGGGAAAAGGAGGCAAGTGATGTCATTCCTGGCTGGACTCGTCTCATTGTCAGATAAAGATTTTTGTTGAAAACTCCCATCTGGGACTTTAAAGAAGAATGTTACTAGGAGAGCCAGAGATCCTACCAGAAACCTCTGCCGAACCTTGATTTAACCTTCAGTTTTGTTATAGTGAAAAAAATCATAAACAGTATTAAAAAAATAACCCTGAATAACACCACCATAAATAAAAATCAGCCCTAACATGAGTCAGTCATTGTATGCCCAGAACTAGATTCACTCCACAATTCTCTCTCTCTCCCCACTCTTACTCTCTGTGTTCATATAATGTTCCAGCAGCCATCACAGACATGCACTTGGAAACTTGGCTTTCAGCTGCTATATTGTAAACACAGGATATCCCTGAAGCCTCATCCTTCTTGTGCCGTTTTGTCCTCCCCCAATTCCATCAGTCCATGTTCTGCTGTAAGTCCCAAGCCATACTGTTTAGAGCTGCGTTCATTGTAAATGTTTGTTTCTTTTTAAACAGAGACCTGAAGGTTATAGAACATTCTATAAATGCAAATGTCTTAGATGAAAATGTAAATCTTGACATTGCCAACAGCTGAGCAAAAGTCCCAGTTTAAAAGTCACTCTCTATTCCCAGGTTTAGAAAGTACCCTCAAGTGGGATCAAAGGAGAGCCTGGGGTAGAAATGACGTTAGCCTGACCTGGTCCAACCCTTCCATGGAACAGGTGGAGTTAGTAGTGTCAGGTGTGGTAACCTGAGCTGTTCTGCCTTCTCTTTGGGACAGCTGCTTACCTGTGACTTGTGAGGAGTAGCCTAATGCTTCTCGGTCCTCCAAACTGCAAAGTTACTCGGCAATACCCTGTCTCTGTGCCAATGGCACTGTGCTCTTCCTGCCTGCATGAAGTGCCAAGTACCCGTACAAATCATTCAGAATAGAACGTGAACTGCAAGACTTTGTCATCAGGACCTGTCTTCAGTTTCCCCTTCGAGTCTCTGTGGCCATTGCGATCCCAGCTGTTTGGTTGACTTCTCTGCAGAGTAGACCAGGGACTACCACTGTACAAACTAAGCAGCCCTTGTAGCATGCTCACACAAATTACAAACACACACACACACACACACACACACACACACACACACACACCTCTGTCAATGCAGTTGTGTGAATGGCAGTTTTGCATTCCACGTAATGTGTCTATATCAGTTTGCATTGCTTGGAATCAAAGCTTATGTGCTTCACAAAAACCTAATGACAAAGTCTATTCTGCTTCCTCAGTGGGGAAAACATGGCTCTGCTTCTCCAGTCTGGAAAGGGGCAGCATGGCAGAAAGGTCAACACTTCGCAGCTTCTTTATCCCAGACATTTGGCAAAGCACTTCCATTTTCCCTATTACACTCTCTCAAACACCTTTCTTCCACCTGTACTGCGAAGAATGGAACTGCAGCCTCCATGCCAGGCAAGTGTCTGCCTCCGAGGTACTCCACCAGTCCATCACAAGGACTTCTTAATGAGCCCCTGCTGTCATGAGGAGAAAATGCAGCCCCCCAATTATAAGAAGCAATGCATCCACATAGAACCAACAGTAAACTGGTTGATGTTCACGGACCACTGGAGTTAACTGCAGTCATAGACAATTTGTAAACCAATTGGCCAAGTTCCAAAACACCTGTGTTCACAAATCTAGGCAGCAAGGCAGATTCTGTCCAGGCTGTAGCAGGCTGACCTTCATGTTCCTAAACATGGACTTAGTGTGTGAAGTGCTGGATTCTCTGGAAGCTGCAAGGTGAAGACTGTTTGTACTCTTGCTTTGAAGTATGATCTTTTATATTATAGCACTTTACATTCTGAATTAGAGTTTATCTTCTGTCTATACATTTTGGAGACCAGGCACCAGTATTGTGAGGACAAACCCATGAGGTGTGGGCATCAATTCTACCCATCCCTTTAGAATTTCTCCTTCATCAGGAAAATTAAGGATAGTAAGGAGTAATACAAGTATTTTTATGAAAGAAATGAAAAATATTCAGCCATGGGGAAAAATAAAGGCTGAGTTCAGCCATGTACCCTATTGGTTAGAGATTCCTCTGATCACAGGGAGCATAGCCTTGGAACTCAGGACGCTGAAGAACTTCTCTTCTGCACCAGATGGAAACTCCTACCCTAGACTCACCACTCATTGTGACCAAGTCCTATCTGACCACAGTACCTCCCTGAAGAGATCTCTAGGACTCAGGGACAAACCACAATTGTCTTGATGGCTGAGAGAGGAAGGCAGAACCACCCTGGACTCCTGCAACCTATAGCTCACCCTGAATTCCTATAATCTGCTGCTCACCACCTTTGACTTCTATAATCTGCTACTCAACACCCTGGACTCCTGCAATCTGATGCTCACTACATGGCACAGTTTTCTTCCATTTTGAGATGTCACAGTTCAAAGACAAAAAGAAGAATGAGAAGCTGAAAAGAAGGGCAGGCAGCACTGGGGCAGGAGTTCAAAATTGCTCATTTGTGTTTCTCTCATTCAGTGAACTGAACATGGATACTTTCAATAATAGTAACAACGAACACAGTGGTATACTATGTTCTCAGAATGACACTATCTATACTACTAATCACATATTATGAAATCCATAAATGTTTATATTAACAGTATATGATTCTTTGTTATGTAAGTAGTGGTACAGGAGGAGACGGAGCCCAGCAGTGCTGACAGAGACCTTTATTCAGGTGGCACTGGGATTCATAATTTCAATGCAGAAGGGAGTTTTGAATTAGAGCATGAAATAGAGTTAGAGTTTATTAAAGAGTAGCTTTTGAAAAACAAAAAAAGTCACTCTCTGTCTTAAACTTTAGGCAGTTGGGCAGACACAGTAAGGTACACCGTGTAGTCAGAGCTAGTCTACACACGGGGGAAGACAGAGCCAACTCTGCACTCTTGATCTCAGCCAAATTGTACTGAACTGATGTAGAGGGCCGCAATAACATGCGCCACCACTAGATGGCGCTGGCTTCCACTGCGCCCCACATGGAAGGCCAAGTCAGTCAAGATGGCGCCAGCCTTCGCCGCGGCGTCCCGGCCCCCTTTCTCAGGAAGTTAACTGTGCGCATGTGCAAGAGTGCCTTCGTGCCAGGTCTTTGCCCATTCCGGGGCGTGCCTGATGAGGTCATGAGTAAGCAACCAATCAGGTGTGGATGCCTGCCTGAGGGTTAAATAGGCGCGCCTAGCCGGCACGCGGGGCTTCTCCATGAGATAGGAATAAAGTATCACTCATAGCAAGAATTTCTATGTCTCGCGTGCTTCTTGCCGGCGGAAAGTCGCGCGTGGGACATTTGGTGCCGAGAAACCCGGGACAAAAACATCATTGCCGGCGCTACGAGAGGCCTCCGTTTCACGGAAGAAATTCAGAAGCTATGGAATGCAGGTAAAAAACTCTGAGAGACCATGACTAGCCTTGATCTGCTTCAACTCAGTCCCCTGCCAGACGCGGCAGGTGCCGCTATGGTTGCTCTGGCAACCCTCGGGTGGTTTCTATTGACCTTTGAGTTTCTAGTTACCGCCAAACGGCGTCTAACAGCAAAGCAGAGAGCGTTGGGGGAAGGGCGAGACAGAGCGTCAGAAACAGAGGGTAGTGAAAAGTTGCAACGAGAAAAGGATCCTGATCGATCTCAAGCACTAGGCCCCCCTGCGGTCTTACCACCGCCAGAGGTGAAATATTGGGGAAAGAATGCCCCGGGTGAGAAGGGAAGATGTAAAAGGAACACAATATTTTGGGAGAAAAATTTTGTCTTTATGCCTGTAAAAGGTGTACTTAAGCTCCGGCGCCGGCTCTCGGGACGCCGCGGCGTCCGTGCGCTGACGCGACAGCTTTGCAGAGTCATGCTGATCAGATTTGATCGAGGCAGACCGCCTGAAAATTTATTCAGGAGAATCAAACAAAAGGACATCTCAGTGCCCGTGCACAGCCTGATGGAGTTTATGTAATTGGGTTGTGAGTAAAAATATTCAGGGCTGTGTTTCACTTCCATACCATTGGCAAATGTCGGTCGTGCCGCTCAGATAATATATCTCAGTATCTTACAGGAATTGGGTTTCAACACGTTGGTGGACTAGTCCAGGAATTGAGACAATCCATCGCCCATATCAACTCCACCCGAGTGGATAGTCACCGTGGACACCATCTAGTTTTTTCCCTCTTTGTCTATTGTTTGTCTCTGGTGCACCAGGATGTCCCCGTGTCTGTCAGTGTATATCTGTGGTTTTGTTTCTCGTTGTTTAAATGTTTTATGTTTCATGTTCAAAAGAAAAAATGGTAAAAACCTTATCTGCCGGTCGTACACACCTTGACTTGGTTTTAACTCATTTCAAAAGGGAACAAATGAATAAAAAACAGTTTCAATCAGGTCTTTGAAGCCCTGTGCCTGGAGCCAGGTGTCTAGATTAGCTGGAGGAGCTGCTTAGAGGCTGGCTAAGCATCTACACGGGCTGATCTTAAAGGCACTAACAGCTTCTCAGCTTTTTTGGTACAAGAGTTGATAGCTGTTTCTCTTAGAAAAATCCCTGACTGATTAATTGACTCAACAGGTGACAAGGTGCATCTCTTAAAATCATAGCTAAAAAGGTAAAAATGGTGTCTGGTGTATATATATTAAGATATGTGTAGCCACTTCAATTTTGTTTCTCATTGGTTTTAAATGTATAAATATGCTCTGCTTGTCTTGGTTGTGGACTATTGGCTTTCAAATTATTAGATATGGTTAAAAAGGTATAATATTGGTAACAGAAAGTTGGCTTAAAACTGTAATTTGGATGAAGTAATTCTAGACAACATGTGACATTGGGCCACCCTAGTGAGACAGGTCTAAATTGAGGTAATATTTTTATGGAATTCTTATGCTAGAAACCAGGCTTCTAAAAGAATTTAAGACATTGTCTCGAAGGTATTGAGACCGCACCATTGTGCTTCAAATGTAGAATTGACAGTCAAACTTTACAACATAATAGATAGACTTGGGGTGCCTTGGAGACTAGATTGTTTGTTGGGGGTTGAGTTTTGCTGTGGCTTGCCCTGAAGTTATCTGTATTTTAATGTTAATTCCACTTGCCTAGCAAGTTTTGCTTTTTTTTTTTTTTTTTTATTAACTTAAGTATTTCTTATATACATTTCGAAAGTTATTCCCTTTCCCGTTTCCGGAGAAACATCCCCTCCCCTCCCCTTCCTTATTGGGTGTTCCCCCCAAAACCCCCATTGCTGCCCTCTCCCCAACAGTCTAGTTCACTAGGGCTTCAGTCTTAGCGTGGGCTTGCCCTGTAGTTATCTGTATTCTAATGCTAATTTCCACTGCCCGAGAACAGCTGCCTAGTCAATGCTCAGAACTCAGGTGACCTTGTGGTGGTGGTCTGGTGTTACAAGGATTAAGGTCGTGTTAAGGATTTGATTAAGGATTGCCAGTGTTACATTGACTAACTCAAATTTATTTATAATTGAGGAAAAATCAAACAGATAGAGATTGTTACAAGATTTACAAAGGATTGATGAGGTTTTAGAACTTATGAGAGCATTACAGCCAGTTTCCTTACTCCAACTGCCATTTCAAGACAGATTTAGAGGATTGATTTTATACAATTTGTTTTTGTCATAGCAATTGTGAGTTTTCACTTCGTGAGCTTGCTTACAGTTTTAGAGAGCCCATAGAGTGATATCATTAAGAATGGCTAACAGCCTTATATTATATAATTTTGTTACTTCTTCAATGTAAAAGGTTAGAACCTTAAATCTTTCAGTGTATATGAAAATTTTACTACAAACTTTTGCTCTCAAAATGAGCTTTAATATTTGGGGAGTAGCTGTTGCACTACTCCAGATAAGAATATTTGAAACTAATTTTAAGCTACTAAAGATATGTTAATTTGGCTAAGTACCTCACCTTACCAGAGGACTTAGGTCTTTGTTATGCACATTGGAGATAAAGCTTCAGCTGTGTTAGTACAGAGTTGTGGACTAGAGTCATGGAAGTATTTTGAAAAGAAACCTGGTAAAACATATCTTATTCCAAACAACAGTTAATTGGTTATTACAAAATACTGATATTTGGCCTATTACTTATACAAATTTTTCAGGCAAAATTGATAATTTTATTCTTTACATGCTTTTGTACTTCCTACATATTTGTGCGTACTACCCATAGGAAATGCGCTTACTGTATTTATAGGTGGTTCATCTAATGAAAAGGCTACAGGTATGATTGGATCACTTGCTTATTCTCTTGAGTTTCTGCTGCTTCAGCACAGATTATTAAATTCCATGCTTTAGCCGCTGTTTTTAAAATGTTAAAAATCAAGCTTTACTTCATATACTGATAGTCATTGTGTGGTTTGTGGTTTACAATTGATTTCTATTACTTAATGCTTTATTGGAGACAGGTTTTCTACTTAAAATCAGTGAGTGATTCCAGTGTAAATTGTCTGACAACTCACTGTCCTTTCAGTGCTCTGGCTCAGACAACTAAACAAAACCATAGACCCAGCTCTTTAAAAATGGTAATGGGGTTGATAACACACCCTCACGAAAAGAGGAAGCTCCATTTGCTTACTTTCAACTCCCAGCCTCACCCTGCCAGCTGGACTGAATCTGGACAATGTTTATAGGATTTGACATTTCTAATTAATGCTTATGTTTAGGCAAATAAAGCTGGTGAGGGGCTGGAGAGATGGCTTAGTGATTAAGAGCACTAAATACTGTTCCTTAATAGACCATTTAAGAACTTAAACTGGATTGCCTGGGCTCCTTAACTAGGGAGGACAGATACCAGACAGATTAGGCCTTACATAAGAACAATTAGTGAAAAAAATCTCATTCTTTATATATCCAATACAATTATGCTAGAGACAATAATTTGGTATACAAGTCAATTTATATATACAAGTGCTCAGTGTCCTCAATTTAATCCTCGAGGACTTACCTTAATAAATAATATCTTTACTATATCTTTATAAATAAAAAGGGGGAGTTATCCCTGTATGCTAAAATATGCTCCTTTTATTTCAATTTTAAAAATTTGGATGCCAAAGTTTATGGCACCCTACAACTAGGCATACTTCTGCCTAGGTGAGAGAGATCCACTTAGTGACATGTTCCTGTCCAGATATTTTATATGGGGAAGAGGGAATGTTTGTGTTTTTTCTACAGGATGCTACAAGAGTGTGCCAGCTGCCTGGGTGGTTGCTGAGACTTGCTGATCCTGGTTACATGAAGATTCAGCTCTCGTGGTTCGGGTCCCTAGAGTCATTCCTCTGCCCTGAAAGGAAGGTGGAAGATCCCCCCTTCACCTTTTGTCATCACAGAGATTTTGCCGTTGCTACAGTCAGTGTTACCGCTGCGTGTTCCCGTCCCACTGTGGCCTACGCTCAGACTCTGTACACTGCTGCTTGCTGATTCCAGCTGTTACCCCTGTCCCTTCATTTCCCTGGTGACTCTTGCTGCCTTAACTGGTAACTGGTTTTGCCATTTTACAGACTGTAGCTTCACAGAAAGCCACCTGTGTAAAGCTACAGTGACTGGAGAACTCTGTCCTGGTCATACAGATCTCAGAAATTGGTTCCATTGTTTGCTGGTTGTTCCAGAGAAAATGACTGATCCTGAACTGTCCTGGAAAAGACCTTGACACTTTTGCTATTGTAGCAGCCATTACTGCTACAGACATTGTGTCTGCAGTGTCTGGAGTTATCCTTCCCCAATCTATTGTTAGACAAGTACAGTGGGTGAACTTTCTGGAGTAGTTACTAACAATTGGAAATTCTAAATTTCATTATAGGAGTGGCTTGACCATGGCCCTTGGTGGCAACAGCTGAGGAGGACCAAATGAGGTGCCCACTACTTATCGGGAGTGGCTCTGTTTGATGCAGCCCTATGCTGTGGATCAGTATTCATACCATGGTTGGTTTGCAAACTCAGATCTCAACAGTAACGTGACAAGGCCGTTATTCACTCAAGCACTTGTGGCCATTGTACAAAGGGCCTCCCCTGGAATTTGGTTATCTTGCTCAGGATTTACTCTGTATCTGAGTTCCCTGCTCCTGCACCCCATGGACCTGTGGGACCATTTGCACTGGGAGGAGAGGGATTCTTCTGTATTCTGAGATCTCTGCTCTGCAATCCCATGGACCTGTGGGGTCCATTTGCACTGGGATTGAGAGAGACTCAGTGATTTCCTTTGATCAGCCCCTGCACATTGCTGAGGTTTCCTCATTGCACGCGATAGGGTGATCATGACTGCTATAAAATTATAATTATAAGGGTGAGATGTAGAGGGCCGCAATAACATGTGCCACCACTAGATGGCGCTGGCTTCCACTGCGCCCCACGTGGAAGGCCAAGTCAGTCAAGATGGCGCCAGCCTTTCACAAGGCCCAGCCCCCCTCTCAGGAAGTTAACTGTGCGATGTGCAAGAGTGCCTTCTGCAGGGTCTTTGCCCATTCCGGGGTGCCTGATGAGGTCATGAGTAAGCAAACCAATCAGGTGTGGATGCCTGCCTGAGGGTTAAATAGGCGCGCCTAGCCGGCACGCGGGGCTTCTCCATGAGATAGGAATAAAGTATCACTCATAGCAAGAATTTCTATGTCTCGCGTGCTTCTTGCCGGCGGAAAGTCGCGCGTGGGACAAACTTTGTCTGAATGGTAAAGGTTTCTGATGACTTTCCAACAACATGTCACTGTTCCCATGCCATCCTCTGGTTAACAGTGTCCTGTGTTCACATAGGCCAGTTCCTTAGCTCTGGCCTCTTTGGTACCCAGCGATTTAGCCTATAGATTGAAGATCATCTTGAATCCTTTCACACTTGTTTTAAGTATAGCCCTAAGTGGACATTGGCAGGGGATGGGGAAAGGAATGGGGTCCTTCCCTATAGCTGCTGGTCTTGGGCAGCTGCATCAACTTTGGTTGACAGAGGCTCTGTGGGACTCCAGGTTGTGTCTAGCACTTAAGGTAACTGATCAGGCATTGTTAGGACTCAGCTGTCTTGGGTCCTGCATGGCGTCAGGAAATGACCACCAGTAGTTTCTGGGTATCCAGCATCCAATGCAGCTGTCAAGGTGATAATATTCCATCTCAATGCCACCAGTCTGCCCTATGCCCTGCATGAAGTTCTCCAGCTTGAAATGGAAGGCTTTGTAGAGTCCTGGGAACTGATCCATGAGGATCTCTGTTGGAGGAGAGAAATAAAAATTAGTGTCATCAAATTAATCTTATGTAATAGAAAAGTGGTAAACCCATGGTGCAATATGTTCATATCATAGAAATGCAATAGAAACAGAATTTTTTTTTATAACAGAAGCTTATACACAGCACAATCTGCCCACAAAACAGGGTCAACCAGTAGATAATGGAAATGACAAATCACAGGGAAGCTCAAAGCCTTTGCAAGGGACTCTGAGTAATTCCATGGGAGCCACAGTGTGGAGATTGTATTGAGATGAGGAAATCTGCTTGACCAGTGTCTGAGTGTGTGAGGTAACTTTAGCTATCACTTCCTCTCTAGGCCTAAATATAGTCCTCATAACCTGAGCTTTTCAAATCGTTAGTCTGAAATCTAAAGAGTAAAATGTACATGTTCTTTTGACCCTGCTCTACCAGATTCTATCCCAGGTACCGCCAGAAGTCCATCCCTACGTTTGGAGAGATACCCTGCTCAACCAAGGGCCATACTGGCCAGAAGACCAGAGAGAAAACAGAAACTAAGGAACAAAACACACACCTAGCAAAGACAAACTCTGAAATCTGTGCCTCAATGTATAATCATCCCAAACCCAGATGGCAGTACAAGAACACAACCAACAACAGTTAAGGCCATAGGTCACCACCCAAGTCCAGGTACACTATTCTAGCATGTCTGCCTATTCCAACACAGGTGAACTTGGAAAAATACCTTAAAACAAACTTTATGGAGATGATATTGGTCCTTAAAGAGGGAATGAATAAATAACATAAGGAAAGCCAAGGCAGTTAAGGAAAGAAACCAAATAGTTGAAGGATATTAATAAACTTATGTGAGACCTGTAAATGGAACTTGAAGCAATAAATAAAACACAGAGGGATTTGTGTAATTGAAAGATCTATGTAAGTGAAGAGGAACTACAGATGCAGGCATCAGCAACAGAGTACAAGAGATGGAGATGCAAGAGAGCAGCATCCCAGGTGTTAAAGGAATTGATACATTGATGACAGAAAATATTAAATCTAAAAAATTCCTGACACAACATATCCAAGAAACACCACACCTAAGAACAATACTAATAGAAAAAGGAGAATAATCCCAGTTCATATCAGATTATATTGTTAACAAATTCCTAACCTAAAGAAGGAAATGACTGTACAGGTACAAGAAGCTTACAGAACACCAAATCAATTGGACCAAAAGAGAAAGCTCCCTGGTCATGTAATAATCCAACTTTAAAGAGACAGAACAAAGATATGATATTGAAAGTTATAAGGGAAAAAGACCAATTAACATATAAATACAGGCCAAGAAGAATTACACCTGAGTTGTCTTTGGAGAATCTCAGAATCATAGTGCCTGGAAAGAAGCCCTCTAGTCTATGAAACCAGTGATACTTCACCTGAGAGACTATGCTCAGCCAAATTTTTAAACTCCATAGATGGAGAAAATAAAACATTCCACAATATGGTCTAATTTCAACAATATCTGTGCACAAATGCGGCTGTACTAGAAGGAGAAACCTAACCCAGGAAGGTTACCTATATGCATGAAAACCCATGAAATAAATGCTTTCATACCAATAGAAACAAAATAAAGGAAGAACAGACACATCACCACCACCACCACCACCGCCATCTCTACCACCATTATCACCCCCAATATCAGGACCATCACCACCACCAACAACAGAAAGCAAACATCATTGGTCATTGAGACATTTTTATATCAATATATTTAATTCCCTAATCATAGATACAGGCAAACAGAATGGATTCACAAACAGAAACATTTAATATGTAACAATAAAGATTTCAAACCAAAATTAATCAAAAGAGACAGGGAGGAACACTTACTGTTTGTCAAGGGAAAAAAGTATCAAAGTGATCTTTTAAATTAGATATTGACCCTCACATATTGATGGTGGTAGTGTTCAATACCTAATGCTCACCCACAGCCTGATCATCAAGGCAAAAAGAAAACAGGGAAATACTGGAGGCAACATTCAAAGCAAAGCAGTCAATCTTCCTGCAGTGTATTTTCCAATATGCACAGCATCCTATCTGCAGTTGAGGCAGGAGAAAATTTGTCCTGGTTGCAGCTTGCCACATGTGAGCCAAACTTACAAGAAGATTCTTTCAATCCTCATCATGTTATTTGAGGAACAATGCGAATGCTTGTACCATACAGTCTCATTGACAAAAACCTCTAAAATTAATATTAATAAAAGAACTTTAAATGCCATATTCTGTTGAAGAGCTCTGAAGGTTTTTAAGACTGTCTATCTATCTATCTATCTATCTATCTATCTATCTATCTATCTATCTATCATATAATATACTATATTATATATAATGTACTGTATTGTTTGTTTCTAGCTATTATCTGTTCTACCTAAGAACCATATTTCTGTGATTAATCTAACTAGTATTGAACAGGACCATAAATTTGATTGTCTGACTACTAGCATTTCTTAACTGTATAAACAGCTTGTAATAACAATGTTTAATAGTGCTAGAACTTCACATTGCATTGGTATAACACCTTAAAAAAAGAGTTGAACTTTATATACGTAGTATGCTGTAGTGAAATGTAATCATTTTTGTTTGTTTGTTCTATTTTTTCCTCCATCTTTATTAAATTGGGTATTTCTTACTTACATTTCAATTTTTATTCCCTTTCCTGATTTGCAGGTCAACATCCCCCTAACCCCTTCCCCTCGCCTTCTATATGGGTGTTCCCCTCCCCATTCTTCCCCCATTACCGCCCTCCCCACAACAGTCCTGTTCACTGGAGGTTCAGTCTTGGCAGGACTAAGGGCTTCCCCTTCCACTGGTGCATTTACTAGGCTATTCATTGTTACCTATGCAGTTGGAGCCCAGGGTCAGTCCATGTATAGTCTTTGGGTAGTGGTTTAGTCCCTGGAAGCTCTGGTTGGTTGGCATTGTTGTTCATAATGGATAAATATTTCCTACAAAGTCTAAGAATTTCTTTAGATTTCTTTTTTCTTAACCCTATTTCTGGTGTCCTGAGTGACTCCCTGAGTCCTGTCACAAAAGGTGACTGTAGAATGCTTGTCCCATCACTCACCACTGAGATCTGCATCATCCAGGGAGAAACACACCAAGCAGCTGAACCAAGGTCGGGTGGTCCACAGTAGCCAGATGCGGGGAGCAAAGGCTCTGAGAAAGAAAGAAGACAGACCTGTCTGTTCACAGGGGACGATGTTCTCCACCAGGAGACCCCCAAACTGTCCCACGATAGGCATCAGTTATCTCGTCCAGTTGTTCCATCCTGCAGGACAGTCAACGAGGGTGCAGAGGGTACCTGAAAGAGAACAGGGGACAAGAGACACGAAGAAGGACGCCAAGAGTCCAATCAAGGTGACAAATTTATTTTTCCCAAGGCTGAATTTATATCTTAGCAGGGGTAACAGAGGGAGGGGGGACATGGAAAACATTTACACAGGCCAAGGACACAGCTCTTGTGGTCAGGCAATCAGCTGACATCAACAGAATGTCAGAAAGGTCACAGTTTTGCCATATCATTAGGCCAAATGCTTGAAATACCCTAAATGCACAGAACTCACGAAACTCAAGAAGGATGACAAAAATGTGAATGCTTCACTCCTTCTTTAAAAGGGGAACAAGAATACCCTTGGGAGGGGATAAGGAGGCAAAGTTTAGAACAGAGACTGAGGGAATGTCCATTCAGAGCCTGCCCCACATGTGGCCCATACATATACAGCTACCAAACTAGATAAGATCGACGAAACAAAGAAGTGCAGGCTGACAGGAACCAGATGTAGATCTCGCCTGAGAGTCACAGCCGAATATGTCAAATACATAGGCAAATGCCAGCAGCAAACCACTGAACTGAGAATGGAACCTCCTTTGAAGGAATCAGAGACTGAACTGAAAGAGTTAAAGGGGCTTGAGACCCCATATGAACAACAATGCCAACCAATCAGAGCTTCCAAGGACTAATCCATTACCCAAAGACTATACATGGACTGACCCTGAGCTCCAACTGCATAGTTAGCAATGAATAGACCAGGATGGGCACCAGTGGAAGGGAAAGCCCTTGGTCCTGCCAAGGCTGGACCCACAATGAATGGGATTCTTGTGGGGAGGGCGGTAATGCGTGGAGGATGGGGAGGGAAACACACATATAGAATGGGAGTGGGAGGGGTTAGGGGGACGTTGGCCTGGAAACCCGGAAAGGGAATAACATTTGAAATGTAAATACGAAATACCCAATTTAATAAAGATGGAATAAAAAGAAATAAGAAAGATTTACAGGAAGTTTTGCTGACATGAGGAAGGGGCCAGCCTAAATGCAAGAAAGGTGGGGTCAAGGAATTTCTTAAAGTAGTATTCAGAAAGTGAAAACAAATCAGATGAAATGGAAAAATAATGAATCAGCAAGAAAAGAAATATTGAATATAGATAACTGAAAGTGTGAAAGGAGAATAAAAATGGAGAAAATGACCTCAGAAATAGTGACCCTAGAAAGTCAGTAGCCTCATCTGGTTTTCTTCATTCTTTCTTCACCTCCCAGTAGAGCTCTCAGCTCTGTCTCCAGCACAATGTCTGCCTACCTGCACGTTGCCTTACTTCCCACCAGGACAAAAATGGACTAAACCTCTGAATCTGGAAGATGGCCCCAATTAAATGTTTTCCTTTGCAGGAGTTGCTATGGTTATGGTGTTTCTTCATAGCAGTAAAACCCTAAGTAAGACAAAAGTTGGTAACAGAGACTGGGGTGTTGCTGTGATAGGCCTGACCATGATTTTCTTTGGAGAAATGGGGACTTTGTGTTAGGAAAGCAGTTGAACACTTTAAGTGGGGCTTAATGGGCCAACTTAGTAGGAGCAAGGGAGACAGTGGTGCTGAGGTAATTTGAACTGTCTTGGCCTGCCTCAAGAGGTTTCAGAGGAGAAAGAAATGTTAGTAGGTATTCTAGAGATTGTCGTTTGTAATAATTTAATGAAGAATGTGGCTGTGTTTTGCCCTTGTGAAGAGAATATTTGCCAAGGCTAAATTAAAGAGGGTTGGATTTAAAAAAATAACCATTTTAGAGTTTCTTCTCCTAGCATAATATCGCATGTACCCCCCAGTTTAGCATTCATTGAAGAATGTGGTTTTAAAATAATGTAGTACAAGTTCTAAGTTGAGTACTGCATAACAGTGAATTTGTACAGTCCTGTAACTCTGTTTCGAGAGATAAATGGTCTTTAAATGTACATTCAAATAAACATATTCATATGAAATTGTAGACACAATAATACACATAATGTGTTTCTCATCCAATACTGGTTAAATGACTTAATTGGAAGTCCCACCTCTTCTGGCCTCTGCTTCCCCTAGTTCATCTCCTCACAGGTTATCCATTTGCCCTAAGCTTCAGTGTTTAGCAGTCACTGCTGGTTGTCAGGCCAGGGTGTGGCAGCAGATTCTCCAAGGAGTGGCAACCACTTCCTCACTGAGTCTGAGAACAAAGAACACAGCCCTGAGATGTTCCTGGAGCAGTCCGTAGAAGCTTAAACTCCACACTCACCCTGCCTTTGTGATAGATGCTGAGAAATCCAGAGACACATTAACCTTGATTTCACTGAACAAGGTCAGTGTCCACCCATGCCGGGAAAATTGTCCTTAAATGCCAATTAAGTTGGAAGGTTTAAATAGGTACAACACAGTGAGAATTAGCATCCTACAGAATGCATCCATCTTTTCTGACCAGGCCCACCGTACTTTAAAAGAGAGATTTTTAAATGTTTTTATTGTATTTATTCATTTATTTATTCATTATTGAGTAGATAGTACATTTTGGTAAGTATAGGCCATAGGAAGGAAATGAAATTTCCACTTTCTGGGATGTTTTCAATATTTTCAAGGGATGGGTTTTTGAGACAGCGATCACAACTCCTAGGAACATGTTACATCTGTGTCAAGATTATAACAATGAGAACACCTAAGCAAACTACATACTGAGGTCATTGAATTGTCACAAACTGTCCGAGGTGCTGATGGAGCAGAGAAAGGCAAGCTTCTTGATGCCTTCACATAGATGCCATGCAGATCTGAGACCTCTGAGAAGAGATGGACAGAGATACAGACAGGACATAGACTGGGAGACAGAAAGAAATGAGATAGATTTCCATTTCACAAACACATATTTGTGAAAGGAAACTCAGATCTATTCAACAATGTAAGATTTTCAACACTCACCTTATGTTTATCTGCTGACTCAGTTTATGATGGTGGACACAGTGAAGAAAGACAGCGAGGGAGCCCCAGGGTGTGAGAAGTCCTGAACCCTATCTGCTGGGTGAGTGGAGGTCAGGAGGCAGGAGAGGGGCAGGAGGTGTTCTGGGAAAATCAGAGCTCTCTTTTAAATGGGGACCACTGGCATCAGTGAGATCAGGAATGTGGTGTGAAGTAGGGAAGGGATTAGCAGCTGTCTTGTCCTCACTGCTTTGTCATTTGTTGCCATGTGAACAGCTTTGTGCAATGTGAACCCTTTGCATTGCTAACAGTGAAGGCAGAGCAATGGCAGAGCAGCATCCCAAGTCAGCAGCATCCCTGTTCCTCCCTGGCTTCCATGAGACTCACCATGGAAGTAGAAGCTCAGGGTCTCAGGCATCTGCCTCATGTCATACAGTCACTGACAGAGTGAGTGCTTACCGTGGGAGTACGCACAGCGTGGACACCTGCCTGGGTTCTATGGGAAACATTACTTCTGTAGAGAGGTATGGTTTTACTTTAGATCAGTCACTGTATGCTTCATATGATGAAACTTGAATAAAATGAAGACAATTACTTTTGAGTTAATGTAACTCTCAAAACTTCCCCACAGCTGAAATCAATAAACCACCCAAAGACAGTTTTGAAATAAATGCATTGTGATGTGAATGCTTAAGAATGCAGAAGGAAGGGTGGCTGTGGAACAGATTACTACAACAATACTAGTGCTTGTGAGACTGAGGCAGGGTTTATCAACACACTCAAGGCAAGGCTCATGTTTTTGTTAACACACACCTGGTGTGTGTGTGTGTGTGTGTGTGTGTGTGTGTGTGTGTGTATGAAACACATACTGCTTCATTCATAATATAGAGAAAATTCTCAGTAAAAAAACTCTAAAGGGAATCTTTAGGACCATCCTGGGTGTGCCTGTGTACACCTTTGATCCCAGCACTCAGAGGAAGAGGCATGTGGATCTGTGTTTGACACCATCCTGGTCTACAGACTGAGTTCCAAGGCAGCCAGGGTGACACAGACAAACGCTGTCTGGAAAAATCAAGAGGGGTTGAGGATTTAGCTCAGTGGTAGAGCGCTTGCCTAGCAAACGCAAGGCCCTGGGTTCGGTCCCCAGCTCCAAAAAAAAGAAAAAAAAAAAAAAGAAAAATCAAGAATGATTAGGAGGAGGAGGAGGCTGATGTCTCTCCTGATAATGAAAAGACAGTAAAGAATAGAAGATAAAAGAGATTCTGTAAGGAAGGAACAGACAGTCTAGTGCCCACGCTGTGCTGGGCAGACTCTGTCAGGTGGACTTACTGTCAGATGCTGCTGCAGTCTGGGCAATGGGCAGGAGACAGAAGCTACTTAAGTGCACAGGGAAAAGGAGGAAAGTGACGTCATTCCTGGCTGGACTCAGCTCATTACCAGATAAAGATTTTTGTTGATTACTCCCCTCTGGGACTTCAAAGAAAAATGTAACTCGGAGAGCCAAGGATTCTACCAGAAAATTCTGCCAAAGCTAGATTTACCCTTAAGTTTTGCAATAGTGAAAAAAATCATAACCAGTATAAAAAATAACCCCGAATAACACCATCATAAATAAAAATCAGCCCTAACACGAATCAGTCATTGTACACCTAGAACTATATTCACTACACAATTCTCTCTTCTCTTCCCCCCAGAAGTTCTTTAATTTTTGAGGATAGTTTTCACTATTCTGGGTTTTTGTTATTTTGAATGATTTTGCAAAATGCTCTTTCTGTCTCTATAAAGATTTGACTTGGATATTTGATGGGGATTGCATTGAATCTATAGATTGCTTTTGGCAAAATGGCCATTTTTACTGTATTAATTCTGCCAATCCATGACCATGTGAGGTCTTTCCATTTTCTGAGATCTTCTTCAATTTTTTTCTTCAGAGACTAGAAGTTCTTATCATACAGATCTTTCACTTGCTTGGTTAAAGCCATGCCAAGGTATTTAATATTATTTGGGACTATGGTGCAGGCTGTGATTTCCCTGATTTCTTTCTCAGTCTGTTTATCCTTTGAATAGAAAAAGGCTACTGATTTGTTTGAGTTAATTGTAACCTAGACACTTTACTGAAGTTGTTTATCAAGTTTAGTAGTTCTCTGGTGGAACTTTTGAGGTCACTTTAGTATACTATCATATCATCTGCGAATAGTAATATTTTGACTTCTTCCCTTCCAATTTGTATTCCTTTGATCTCCTCTCAATGTCTGATTGCTCTAGCTAGGACTTTGAGTACTATATTGAATAAGTAGGGAGAGAGTGGGTAGCCTTGTCTAGTCCCTGATTTTAGTTAGATTGCTTCAATTTTCTCTCCATTTTAGTTTGATGTTAGCTACTGGTTTGCTGTATATTGCTTTCACTATGTTTAGGTATGGGCCTTGAATTGCTGATCTTTCCACGATTTTTATCATAAACAAGTATTGAATTTTGTCAAATGCTTCTCAGCATCTAATGAAATGATCATGTGGTTTTTATCTTTGAGTTTGTTTATATAGTGGATTACGTTGATGGATTTCCATATGTTGAACCATCCCTGAGTCCCTGGATGAAGCCTACTTGATCATGAAGGATGATCTCTTTGATGTGTTCTTGGATTCGGTTTGCAAGAATTTTATTGAGTATTTTTGTGTTGATATTTATAAGAGAAATTGGTCTCAAGTTCTCTTTCTTGGGTCTTTGTGTAGTTTAGGTTTAAGAGTAATTGTGGTTTTACAGAAGGAATTTGGTAGTGATCTGTCTGTTTCTATTTTGTGCAATACTATTTGGACAGTATTAGTATGACGTCTTTTATGAAGGTCTGATAGAATTCTCCACTAAACCCATATGGTCCTGGACTACTGCTTCTATTCCTTTAGGAGTTATGGGGTTGTTTAGATGGTTTATTTATTCCTGATTTAACTTTGATACCTTGTATCAGTCTAGAAAATTGCCCATTTCTTCCAGGTTTTCCGGTTTTGTTGAATATAGGCTTTTGTAGTTGGATCTGATGATTTTTTTGAATATCCTCAGATTCTGTTGTCATGTCTCCCTATTTCATTTCTGATTTTGTTAATTTGCATATAGTCTCTGTGACCTGTGGTTAGCCTGGCTAAGGGTTTATCTATCTTGTTGATTTTCTCAAGGAACCAGCTCTTGGTTTTGTCAATTCTTTGTATAGTCCTTTTTGTTTCTACTTGGTTGATTTCATCTCTGAGTTTGATTATTTCCTGCCTTCTACTTCTCTTGGGTTTATTTATTTCTTTTTGTTCTAGAACTTTTAGGTTTGCTGTCAAGCTGCTGATGTATGCTGTCTCCCGTTTCTTTCTGCAGGCACTCAGATCTATGAGTTTTCGTCTTAGCACTGCTTTCATTGTGTTCCATAAGTTTGGGTATGTTGTATCTTCATTTTCATTAAATTCTAAGAAGTCTTTATTTTTTCCTTTATTTCTTCCTCATTCAAGTTGTCATTGAGTAGCTTTGTTCAACTTCTATGTATATGTGGGCCTTCTGTCGTTATTGTTGTTATTGAAGACCTGCCTTTGTCTGTGTTGATCTCATAGGATGTATGGGATTATTTCTATCTTCCTGTATCTGTTGAGGCCTGTTTTTGATTGAGTATATGGTCAGTTTTGGAGAAGGTTCCATGAGTTGCTGAGAAGAATGTATATCCTTTCATTTTAGGATGGAATGTTCTATAAATCTCTTAAATCCATTTGGTTCATAACTTCTTTTAGTTTCTCTATGTCTCTGTTTAATTTCTGTTTCCATGATCTGTCCCTTGATGAGAGTGGGGTGTTGAAATCTCCTATTATGCTGTGAGGTACAATGCGTGATCTGAGCTTATGACTGTAGGTGCCCTTACATTTGGAGCATAGATATTTAGGATTGGGAGTTCATCTTGGTGGATTTTTCCTTTGATGAATATGAAGTGTCTTTCTTTATCTTTTTTGATGACTTTTTGTTGATAGTCAATTTTATTCGTTATTAGAATGGCTACTCCAGTTTTGTTTCTTGGACCATTTGTTTGGAAAGTTGTTTTCCAGACTTTCACTCTGAGGTAGTGTCTGTCTTTGTGTCTGAGGTGTGTTTCTGTATGTAGCAAAATGCTGGATCCTCTTTATAGATTCAGTCTGCTAGTCTATGTCTTTTTATTGGGGAATTGAGTCCATTGACGTTTAGAGATATTAAGGAATAGTGATTGTTGGTTCCTGTCATTTTCTTATGTAGAGGTGGAATTATGTTTGTGTGTCTCTCTTCTTTTGGTTCTGTTGCAAGTTGATTAATTTCTTGTCTTTTTCATGGGGTAGTCTTCCTCCTTGTGTTGGGCTTTGCCATTTATTATCCTTTGTAGGGCTCGATTTGGAGAAAGATATTATGTAAATTTGGTTTAGTCAGGGAATATGTTGGTTTCTCCATCTTTGCTCATTGAGAGTTTTGCTAGATATAGTAGCCTAGGCTCACATTTATATTCTCTTAGGATCTGTATGACATCTGCCCAGGATCTTCTGGCTTTCATAGTCTCTGGTGAGAAGTCTTCTGTAATTCTTATGGGTCTGCCTTTATATGTCTCTTGACCTTTTCCCTTACTACTTTTAACATTCTTTCTTTCTTTGTTATTTGGTCTTTTGAGTATTATATGGCAGGAAGAGTTTCTCTTCTGGGCCAGTCTATTTGGATTCTGTAGGCCTCTTGTATGTTTATGGTCATCTCTTTCTTTAGGTTAGGGAAGTTTTCTTCTATAATTTTGTTGACAATATTTATTGGCCCTTAAATTGCGAGTCTTCCCTCTCTTCTATACCTATTATCCTTAGGTTTGATCTTTTCTTATGTTCTATATTTGCTGGATGTTTTGGGCTAGGAGTTTTTTTGCACTTAAATTGTCTTTGAAGGTTGTGTCAATGTTTTCTCTGCTATCTTTTGCCCCTGAGATTCTCTCTTCTATCTCTTGTATTCTGTTGGTTATACTTTCATCCTGATCTCTTCCCTAGGTTTTCTATCTCCAGGGTTTCTCCCTTTGTGTTTTCTTTATTGTTTCTATTTCCATTTTTAAATCTTGGAAGGTTTTGTTCAATGCCTTCACCTGTTAGGTTGTGTTTTTTATAATTCTTTAAGGGATTTTTGTGTTTCTTCTTTAAGGGCTTCTACTTGTTTACTTGTATTGTTCCCTATTTTTTTTTTATTTTATCTTTATTAAGTTGAGTATTTCTTATTTACATTTTGTTTGTTATTCCCCTTCCCGGTTTCCGGGCCAACATCCCCCTTACCCCTCCCACTCCCCTTCTATATGGACTTCACCTCCCCATCCTCCCCCATTACCACCGCCCCCACAACAATCATGTTCACTAGGTGTTCAGTCTTGGCAGGACCAAGGGTTTCCCCTTCCACTGGTGCTCTTACTAGGCTATTCATTGCTACCTATCAGGATGGAGCCCAGGATCAATCCATGTATAGTCTTTGGGTAATGGCTTAGTTCCTGGAAGCTCTGGTTGGTTGGCATTGTTGTCCATATGGGGTCTCCAGCCCCTTCAAGCTCTTCCAGTCCTTTCTCTGATTCCTTCAATGGGGGTCCCATTCTCAGTTCAGTGGTTTGCTGCTGGCATTCACCTATGTATTTGCTGTATTATGGGTGTGTCTCTCAGGAGAGATCTACATCCGGTTCCTGTCAGCCTGCACTTCTTTGCTTCATCCATCTTATCTGTATATGTATGGGCCACATGTGGGGCAGGCTCTGAATGGGTGTTCCTTCTGCCTCTGTTCTAAACTTTGCCTCCCTATTCCCTGCCAAGGGTATTCTTGTTTCCCTTTTAAAGGAGTGAAGCATTCACATTTTGGTCATCCTTCTTGAGTGTCATGTGTTCTGTGTATCTAGGGCAATTCAAGCATTTGGGCTAATAGCCACTTATCAATGAGTGCATACCATGTATGTTTTTCTGTGATTGGGTTACCTCACTCAGGATGATATTTTTCAGTTCCACCCATTTGCCTATGAATTCCATAAAGTCGTTGTTTTTGATAGCTGAGTAATATTCCATTGTGTAGATGCACCACATTTTCTGTATCCATTCCTCTGTTGAGGGGCATCTGGGTTCTTTCCAGCTTCTGGCTATTATAAATGAGGCTGCTATGAACATAGTGGAGCATGTGTCTTTGTTATATGTTGGGCCATTTTTTGGGTACATGCCCAAGAGTGGTATAGCTGGGTCCTCGGGTACTTCAATGTCCAATTTTCTAAGGAACCTCCAGACTGATTTCCAGAATGGTTGTACCAGTCTGCAATCCCACCAACAATGGAGGAGTGTTCCTCTTTCTCCACATCCTCACCAGCATTTGCTGTCACCTGCGTTTTTGATCTTAGCCATTCTCACTGGTTTGAGGGGAAATCTCAGGGTTGTTTTGATTTGCATTTCCCTTATGACTAAAGATGTTGAACATTTCTTTAGGTGTTTCCATGGGATTTGTGAATAGGGAACTATGGGATGGGATCAGTTCAGTTCCAGGCACAGCCAGAAACTGCAAGAGGCCTGTCCCAGTGAACTTCTGCCTTTGTGTGTCCTGTGTCCACCAGGCAGGTCACTTGGAGCACAAAAGTTGGTCTAACCTCTGCTCTAAGGTGTGTAGGTGCTCCTGGTGTATCAGCTATTGAAGCAGGAAGGAATCTGAAGGGTCCTGCTCCTGACTGCTCCTAGGTCGCTGCACTCAGGGATCACAGATGGCAGGAGGTGATTCCCTCTTGCCTTGGTAATGTGGGCAGAGGGTAGTCTCCTCTGATTTCAGGAGTGTCTTCACTTCTGAGAGTTCAGCTCTCTCCTTAACATCATTTTTATTTCTTGTTTTTATTTACAGACCATTTCAGATATACATATTAACTATGTAGTAGTAACTTGTTACCATATTTATGGTAATACATATTTTTATGATTTCTAATGGCTATTTCACTATTTTTTTGTTTCAGACTCTTTTTTTATTAACTTGGAGTATTTCTTATTTATATTTTGAGTGT
>NC_046162.1:39463185-39617420 GCF_011064425.1 Rattus rattus | reverse complement strand
GACCAGGCGGTAAGGTATCCAGATAGTGTTTTCTATCAACAAGTTTTTATATTTGCAAGTTAATTTTTTGATCTTAACAAAAATAGTGAACTATAGACAAAAATGGACCAACAAAAACCAGTGTATATGGAATGCAAACAAGTAACCAAACAGACACATTGTTCAGACATTAATGAATACACAACTTGGTCTTAAGAACCATTGTAGAGCTTCTCTCCTAGTATAATATTGGATGTACTCCCCAGTTTAGCATTCACTGAGGAATGTGGTTTTTAAAATAATGTGGTACAAGATCCATGTTGAGTAATGTATACAGTCTATTTCAAATTGAATTTGAACTGTCCTGTAACTTTGTTTTGAGAGATAAAATGGTCTTTGAAAATACATCCATATACATGTATTCATATGAAAATGTAGACAAAATAATATAGTGTGTTTCTCATCCAACACTGGTTAGACAGAGTTAACTGGAAGTCCCACCTCTTCTGGCCTCTGATTCTCCTAGATCATCTCCTCACAGGTTGTCCATTTGCTCTAAACTTCATCAGGAGACTGAGGGTTTAGCAGTCACTGCTCGTTGCCAGGCCAGGGTATGGCAGCAGCAGCTCTGTGGATTGACAGCCAATTCCTCATGGAGTCTGAGGACAGAGAACACAGCTCTGAGATCTTCCTGACAGCAGTTCCCCATTCCTTCACCCCACACTCACCCTGCCTCTGTGTTAGATTCTGAGAAATCAAGGGACACATTAGCTTGGATTGCACTAAACAAGGTCAGGGTCCATTTATGCTGAAACAATAGTACATAAATTCCAGTTAAGTTGGAAGGTTTAAATAGGTACAACACAGTAAGAATTTGCATCCCACAAATGCATCCATCACTTCTGCCTAGTCTGACTGTACTTTAAAAAAGAGATTTTAAATGTTTTTGTACTATTTATTAATTAATTTATTCATTATTTCTGAATGAGTAGATAGTACATTTTGCTAAGTATAAGCAGTAGGAAGGAAATGAAATCTCCACTTTCTGACATGTTTTCAATATTTTCAAGGTATTTCAAGGTGAGACAGCGATCACAACTCTTGGAAACATTTTACATCTGTGTCAATATTCTAAAAATGAAAACACCAAAACAAACCAGATACTGAGGTCGTTGACATGTCATGTACTGCCTGAGCTGCTGATGGAGCAGAGAAAGGCAAGCTTCTTGATGCCTACACATAGATGCCAGACATATCTGAGCCCTGAGCCCTGTGGGAAGAGGCAGAGATACAGACAGGAAATCGACTGAGAGATAGGAAGAAGTTAGGTAGATTTCCATCTTACAAACATATGTTTGTGAAAGAAAACTCAGATCTATTCGATAATGGAAGCTTTTCAAAGGTCATCTTACGTTTATCTGCCGACTCAGTTTATGATGGTGGACACAGTGAAGCAAGACAGGGAGGGAGCCACAGGCTCTGACAAGCCTTGAACACTGTCTGCTGGGTGAGTGGAGGTCAGGAGCCAGGTAAGAGGCAGGAGTTGTGCTGGGAAACTCAGCTCTCTCTTAAGTGGGGACCACTGCATCAGTGAGATCAGGAATGTAGTGTGAAGTGGGCAACGGATTATCATCTGTCTTGTCCTTACTGCTGTGTCATTTGATGCCATGTGAACGGCTTGGTGCATTGTGAACCCTTTGCATTGCTAACAGTGAAAGCAGTGCAATGGCAGAGCAGCATCCCAAATCCCAAGCCAGCAGCATCGCTGAGACTCCCCAGTGCTTCCATGGGACTCACCACAATCTCCTCTTTTATAGAGGAGAAGCTCCAGATGTCAGGCATCCTTCTTCATGTCATACAGTCACTGACAGAGTGAGTGCTTACCCTGTGAGTAGGCACAGAGTGGGCAACTGTGTGGTTCTATAGGAAACATTACTTCTGTAGGGAGGTATGGCTTTATTTTAGATCACTCATTGCATGCTTTATATGGTGAAACTTGAATAAAGGGAAGACAATTATTTTTGCATTATTATAACTCTCAATACTTACCCACACTTGAAATTAAATATCCCACCCACAGAGAGTTTTGAAATGAATGCATTGTCATATGAATGCTTAAGACTGCAGAAGGAAGGGTGCTGTGGAACAGATGACTACAACAATCCCGGTACTTGTGAGACAGAGGCAGGGATTATCAACATATGCAAGACAAGACTTGAGTTTTTGTGAACACATGTGTGTGTGTGTGTGTGTGTGTGTGTGTGTGTGTGTGTGTGTTTGTCTATGGAACACATACTGCTTCATTCATAATATAGAAAAAATTCTCTGTAAGGCAGCACTAAACGGAAACTTTAGGAAGATCTTGGATGTGCTAGTGAACACCTGTGAGCCCAGGACTGGGAGGAAGATGCATGTAGATCTGTTTTGAGGCCATCCTGTTCTACAGACTGAGTTCTGAGGCAGCTAGGGTGATATAGAGAAACTCTTTCTCATGAAAGCAAGAATGAAGAGGAGGATGAATTTCTTTTCTCCTGATAATAAAAAGACAGTAAAGAATCAAGGGTAAAAGAGATTCTGTAAGGAAGGAATAGACAGTCTAGTGCCCACGCTGTGCTGTGCAGACTCTCCTGTCAGGTGGACTTACCATCAGATGCAGCTGCAGTCTGGGCCACAATGGGCAAGAGACAGAAGCTACTTAAGTGCACAAGGAAAAGGATGCAAGTGACGTCATTCCTGGCTGGACTCTGCTCATTACCAGATAAAGATTTTTGTTGATAACTCCCCTTTGGGACTTTAAAGAAGAATGTAAGTAGGAGAGCCAGGTATCATACCAGAAACCTCTGCCGAAGCTTGATTTAACTGTCAGTTTTGTTATAGTGAAAAAGTCGTAACCAGTATAAAAAAAATAACCCCGAATAACACCATCATAAATAAAAATCATCCCTAACATGAGTCAGTCATTTTATGCCCAGAACTATGTTCACTACACAATTCTCTCTCTCTTCTCCCTCTTTCTCTCTGTGTTCATCTAATGTTCCAGCAGCTGTCATAGCATGCACTTGGAAACTTGGGTTTCAACTGCTATATTGTAAAGACAGGACAACCCCAAACCCTTATCCCTCTTGTGCCATCTTGTCTACCCCAAAGTCCATCAGTTTATGTTCTGCTGTAAGCCACAAGCCATATTCTTTAGAGCTGTCTTCAGTGTAAATATTTGTTTCCTTTTAAACAGAGACCTGAAAGTTACAGATAAATGCAAATGGCTTAGATGTAAATGTAAGTCTTGGTATTGCCAACAGCTGACAAAAGTCCTAGCTTAAAAGTCACTCTCTGTCTTAAACTGTAGGCAATTGTGCAGACACAGTGAAGGACATTGTGCAGTTGGAGCTAGAGTACACAGGGTGGAAGACAGTCAACGCTGAACTCTTGATCTGCAACCAATTTTTCCTGAACTTTTTCTGAGTGCTAAAGGTTTCTGATCACTTTCCAAGGACATGTCACTGTTCCCATGCCATCCTCTGGTCCCACAGTGTCCTGTGTTCACACAGGCCAGCTCCTGAGCTCTGCCCTCTTTGTTACCCAGGGATTTAGCCTACAGATGGAAGAGTGTCTTGAATCCTTTCACATTGATTTGAGTGCATTCCTGGGTAGGTGTTGGGAGGGGATGGGGAAAGAAATGGCGTCCTTCCCTATAGCTGCTGGTCTTGGGCAGCTGCATTAAGTTTCATTGACAGAGGCTCTGTGGGACTCCAGGCTGTGTCCAGCACTATAGCAGGTAAGTAGGCACTGTTAGGACACAGTTGTCTTGGGTCTTGCATGGTCTCAGGAAAGGACTGCCAGTAGTTTCTGTGCATCCAGCATCCAATGCAGTTGTCAAAGCGATAATATTCCATTTCAATGCCTCCAACCTTCCCTATTCCCTGCATGCAGTTCTCCAGCTTGAATGTTGAAGGCTTGGTAGAATCCTGGAAACTGATCCATGAGGATCTCTGTTGGAGGACAGAAATAAAAATTAGTGCCATCAAACAAATCTTATGTAATAGAAAAGAGGTAAACCCACTGTACAATATGTTATAGTCATAGAACTGCACTAGAAACAAAATTTTATTTTATTTTATTTTATTTTACAACAGAAGCTTTTACACAGCATGGTCTTCCCATCAAAACCCAGGGTTAACCAGTATATAATGGAGATGACAAATCACAGGGGAAGTTCAAATCCTTTGCAAGGGACTCTGGGTAATTCCATGGAAGGCACAGTGTGGAGACTTTGTTGGTATGATGAAATCTGCTTGACCAGTGTCTGAATGTGTGAGGTAATTTTAGCCATCACTTCCTCTCTATGCCTAAAAGACTGTTCTCATATCCTGAGCTGTTCAAATCATTAGTCTGAAATCTAAAAAGTAAGATGTGTATCTTCTTTTGACCAGGCCCTACCAGATTCTATACCAGGTACCACCAGAAATCTATCCAAATGTGAATGGAGATACCCTGTTCAACCAATGGCCAGAAAACCAGAGAGAAAACAGAAACTAAGAAATAAAACACACATCTAGCAAAGACAAACTCTGAAATCTGTGCCTCAGTGTATTATCACCCCAAACCCAGATGCCTAGATGGCAGTACAAGAACACAACCAACAGCAGTTAAGGCCATAGGTCACCACCCAAGTCCAGGTACACTATTCTAGCATGTCTGCCTATTCCAACACAGGTGAACTCAGGAAAAATACCGTAAAACAAACTTTATGGAGATGATATAGGTCCTTAAAGAGGGAATGAATAAACACCATAAAGAAAGCCAAGGCAGTTAAGGAAACAAACCAAAAAGTTGAAGGGTGTGAATAAAGCTATGTAAGACCTGAAAATAGAACGTGAACCAATAAAGTAAAACACAGAGGGATTTGTGTAACTGAAAGATCTAGGTAAGTAAAGAGGAACTACAGATGCAGACATCAGCAACAGAGTACAAGAGATGGAAATGCAAGAGAGCAGCATCTCAGGTGTTGGAGAAATGGATACATTAGTGACAGAAAATATTACATCTAAAAAATTCCCGATACAAAATATCCAGAAAGCACCACACATAAGATTAATAGGGATACAAGTAGCACAATCCCAGTTCAAATCCCAGATATTTTCAACAAAATCACAGAAGGACATTTTCTTAACCTAAAGAAGGAAATGCCTGTACAGGCACAAGAAGCTTACAGAACACCAAATAAATAGGACCAAAAAGAAAGTTCCCTGGTCATGTAATAATCAAACTTTAAACAGACAGAGCAAAGGGATAATGCTAAAAGCTACAAGGGAAAAAGACCAAATAACATATAAAGTCAGACATGTTTGTGATTCTTCAATTCTATTTCACTGATCTATCTGCCCATCTCTGTACCAATACCATACAGTTTTTATGACTATTGCTCTGTAATACTGCTTGAGGTCAGGGGTGGTGATTGCCCCAGAAGTTTTTTTTATAGTTGAGGATAGTTTTCACTATTCTGGTTTTTTTTTGTTATTCCAAATGAATTTGCAAGTTGCTCTTTCTATCTCTATGAAGAATTGAGTTGGAATTTTGATGTGGATTGCATTGAATGTGTAGTTTGCTTTTGGCAAAATGTCCATTTTTACTATATTAATCCTGTCAATCCATGAGCATGGGAGTTCTTTCCAACTTCCGAGATCGTCTTCAATTTCTTTCTTCAGAGACTTGAAGTTTTTGTCATACAGATCTTTCACTTGCTTGTTTAAAGTCACACCGAGGTATTTTATATAATTTGGGACTATTGTAAAGGGTGTCATTTTCCTAATTTCTTTCTCAGCCTATTTATCCTTTGAGTAGAGAAAGGCTATTGATTTTTTTTTGCATTAATTGTATACTCAGCCAGTTTCTTAAAGTTGTTTATCAGGTTTAGTAGTTCTCAGGTGGAACTTTTGGGGTCACATAAGTATACCAGCATATAATCTGCAAATAGTGATATTTTGACTTCTTCCTTTCCAATTTGTATTCCTTTGACATCCTTTGTTGACAGATTGTTCAGGCTATGACTTAGAGTACTATATTGAGTAAGTAGGGAGAGAGTGGACAGCCTTGTCTAGTCCTTGATTTTAGTTGTATTGCTTCAATTTTTTCTCTCTATTTAGTATGATGTTAGCTACTGGTTGGCTGTATATTGCCTTTACTATGTTTAGGTATGATCTTTCCAGGACTTTTATCATGCAGTGGTGTTGAATATTGTTAAATGCTTTCTCAGCATCTCATGAAATGATCATGTGGTTTTTATCTTTGAGTTTGTTTATATAGTAGATTATGGTGTTGGATTTCTGTCTATTGAACCATTCCTGCATCTCTGGGATGAAGCCTACTTGATCATGATGGATGATCCCTTTGATGTGTTCTTGGATTTGATTTGCAAGAATTTTATTGAGTATTTTTGTGTCGATATTCATGAGGGAAATTGGTCTGAAGTTCTTTCTCTTGGTTGGGTCTTTGTGCGGTTTATTTATAAGAGTAATTGTGGCTTCATAGAAGGAATTTCGTAGTGCTCAGTCTGTTTCTATTTTGTGGAATAGTTTGGACAGTATTGGTATGAAGTCTTCTATGAAGGTCTGATAAAATTCTGCACTAAACCCATCTGGTCCTTGGCTCCTTTTGGTTGGAAGACATTTAATAACTACTTCTATTTCTTTTGGAGTTATGGGTTTTTTAGATGGTTTGTCTGTTCCTGATTTAACTTTGGTACCTGGTATTTGTCTAGAATATTGTCTATTTTGTCTAGATTTTCCAGTTTTGTTGAATATAGTCTTTTGCAGTAGGATCTGATAATTTTTGGATTTCCTAAGATTCTGTTGTTTTGTCTTGCTTTTCATTTCTGAATTGTTAATTTCGATTCTCTCTCTGTGCCCTCTGGTTCGACTGGCTAAGGGTTTATGTATCTTGTTGATTTTCTGAAAGAACCAGTTCTTGGTTTTGTTGATCCTTTGTATAGTCCTATTTGTTTCTACTTGGTTTATTTCAGCCCTGAGTTTGATTATTTCCTGCTTTCTACTCCTCTTGGGTGTAATTTTTTTTTGTTCTAGAGGTTTTAGGTGTACTTTCAAGCTCCTCATGTATGCTCTCTCCTGTTTTTTTTTTTTTTTTTGCAGGCACTCAGAGCTATATGCTTTCCTCTTAACACATCTTTCATTGTGTCCCATAAGTTTGGGTATGTTGTATCTTAATTTTCATTAAATTCTAAAAAGTCTTTAATTTTTTTAATTTCTTTCTTGACCAAGTTGTCATTGAGTAGTGCGTTGTTCAACTTCCATGTATATGTGCGTGTTCTGTCATTATTGTTGTTATTGAAGACCAGCCTTAGTCCATGGTGATCTGATGGGATGCATAGAATTATTTCTATCTTCCTGTATCTGTTGAGGCCTGTTTTGTGACTGATTATATATTTATACTTAGAGAAGGTACCATGAGTTGCTGAGAAGAGGGTATATTCTTTTGTTATAGGATGGAATGTTCTATAAATCTGTTAACTCAATTTGGTTCATAACTTCTATGAGTTTCTCTATGTCTCTGGGTCCCTTTTATGTATCCAGTCTATGTGTTTTATTGTGGAATTCAGTGCATTGATGTTGAGAGATATTAAGAAATAATGATTGTTGCTTCCTGCTTTCTTATTTAGAGGTGGAATTATGTTCGTGTGTCTTTCTTCTTTTGGTTTCGTTCCAAAGAGATTACTTTCTTGCTTTTCCTGCAGGGGTAATTTCCCTCCTTGTGCTGGAGTTTTCCATCTATTTTCCTTATAGAGCTGTATTTGTACAAAGATATTATGTAAATTTGGTTTTGTTATGAAATATGTTGGTTTCTGCATCCATGTTCATTGAGAGTTTTGCTGGATATAGTAACTTAGATTGGCATTTGTGTTCTCTTAGGGTCTGTATGACAGGTCTGCCCAGGATCTTCTGGTTTTCTTAGTCTCTGGTGAGAAGTCTCTTGTAATTCTTATAGGTCTGCATTTACAGGTCTCTTGACCTATTAACTTACTGCTTTTAACATTCTTTCTTTGTTTCCTTCATTTGGTATTTTGACTATTATGTGACGGGAGGAATTTCTCTTCTGGTCCAATCTACTTGGAGTTCTGTAGGCTTCTTGTATGTTTATGGGCATCTCTTTCTTCAGGTTGGGGAAGTTTTCTTCTTTAATTTTGTTGAAGATATTTACTGGCCCTTTAACTTGGGAGTCTTCATTCTCTTCTTTACCTTTTAGCCTTAGATTTGATCTTCTCATTGTGTCCTAGATTTGCTGGATGTTTTGGGCTAGGAGCTTTTTGAGTCTTATATTATCTTTGATGGTTGTGTCAATGTTTTCTCTGGTATCTTCTGGCCCTGAGATTCTCTCTTCTATCTCCTCTATTTTGCTGGTGATGCTTCATCTATGACTCCTGGTTTCCTCCCTAAGTTTTCTATCTCCAGGGTTTTCTTCCTTTGTCCTTTCTTTATTGTTTCTATTTTCATTTTTACCTCCTGGACAGTTTTGCTCAATAACTTCACCTGTTTGGTTGTGTTTTCCTATAATTCTTTAAGGGTTTTTTTTTTGTGTGTGTGTGTGTGTTTCCTCTTTAACGGCTTCTACCTGTTTACTCTTGTTGTCCTCTATTTCTTTACAGGAGTTATTTATGTCCTTCTTAAGGTTCTCCATCATCATCAACATCATCATCATAAAATGTGATATTAAATCTAAATCTTGCTCTTCTGGTGTGCTTGGATGTCTAGCATTTGGTTTGGTGGGACAACTAGGCTCTGATGCTACCAAGTAGTCTTGGTTTCTGTTGCTTCAGTTCAGGTACTTGCGTCTCATCATCAGGTTGTCTCTGGTGTTAGCTTGTCTTCTGTTTCTGACAGTGGTTTATCCCTCCTGTAGGCCTGTGTGTCAGCATTCCTGTAGATCTCTTTTCATGTTTTCCCTTAGCCATTTTGGGAACAGAGTGCTCTGCTCTCAGGTGTGTAGGCGCTTCTGGTGACTGTCTTTCAGCTCTCCTCCCAGGCAGGAATCAGAAGGATCCTGCTCCTGACTGCTCTTAGGTCCCTGCACCTTGGGGGCACAGATGGCAGTAGGTGATTCCCTCGTGCGTTGGGAATTTGGGCAAAGGTTAGTCTTGTTTGTAAGGAGTGTCTGTACTTCTGAGGGTCCAGCTCTCTTCTTAACATCATTTTTATTCTTGTGTTTATTTATAAACCAGTTCACATATACACATTAACTATGTAGTAGTAACTAGTTACTATATTTATGGTAATATATATTTTTATGATTTCTATTGGCTATTTCACTTTTAAAGATGGCTTAAATATTTGGTATTTTTATTTAGTAGTGAGAAATCTAGATTTGTTTTCTTTTTCTTTCTTTTGGATTTTTCTTTATGGTTCTAAAGAAAATTTGAGTTCAGAGGTACATACTCTACTTCAGTTTTGGAATTTAAATTCCACTTAAGGCCACAGTTAGTATGATTTAGTAACAGCTATTGAAAGTATTGTAAACTCAACTCTTACTAATGTTTTTAGTGTATAGCATGCACGTTAACTAAATTTTTACCTTGAAAATCTATTTGGCAAAATCCAAGCCCTATAAAGCTAAGGTGTGCAAATAGAATTGGCAGGCATTATTCATAGGCAACATACACTTGTTTATTTCAAAGTTACAACAAGTTTGATGGTATGGTATACACGCAGTGCTTTCAAATAACACATACCTTTGTTCTTATAAGGTTTAAGTTTTCCATTGTGGATGTAGATCCCATTTTCTCTATTATCCATTGCCCTGTTGCTGGAGACCTAGGCTGGTCCCATGACTGAGCCAAAGTGAACAGCATCATGAGAAACACTGATGTACACTTATCTCTGTGCTGTGCTGACTTAGAGGCCAGCAGGGAAATGGGAAGAAGTTATCAAATGGTAGATCTTTAAATTCTATTCTTTTTGCTTTTGTGTGTATGGTGTGTATGTGTTTGCATATATGGGTGTGCACATGTATGTGAGGGTGTATGCATTCTTGTGTGTGTGGCTGCTCGAGATTCAGAGCTGGTATCTTTCTCAGCTCTTTGAGAAAGTCCACTGCTCATCTGAAACTGGGGCAATGACCGATGTGGCTTCCTTGTTGAATGGCGGTCCTGGCCTATGTTAAACAGAATAGGCAGAGAGCCAGCAATAGCCAGAACACATGATATTTTTTAAATGTCCAAAGTAAAGTCCACTAAAATTTCTGAATAGACTCACAGGAGCCTCCATCTACTGCACTCCTTTGTTCTCCATGGCTGGACATGAGAGTGATGGGCCCACTGTGATGTGGCTGTAGAACTATTGGTATTTATGATAGTTAAATATAAGAAGAAGTGGCAGTGTTAGTTTCTGGAAAGGATCTGACATAGAATTACCTTTCAGAAATGAAGTTTGTGATGAGACGGGGCCTTGACACTCTCACCAGGTCTTGAGGTTGGAAGCACTAAAATGGAATAGCACATCATTTTCAAGAGAGAATGTCCATTTCTGAAAGTGACATAAATGATTTATTTATGGCCACAATAATCTATGAGATCTGACTTCTCATGAATTTGCATTCTAATTTCTGTCCTTAGCCCTAGTAGTATTTGCTACATGGGAAAAGAACAGTTTTGTCAGGAAGGAAGTGAAGAAGATTCCATGTTGTTGTCTGACATCTTCTACAAGGTGGATTTTAATTTATAACTGTGGTCTGGTATAAAACCAATGCAAAAGATGGAATCAAACCACTATTAAGGAATAGGAGTTGCAAAGATAGAAACTGAAGAGCAATCTTCCTTAGCATCAGAACTATCCACTCCACATGAAATTACTGCTATGTAGCCTGACAGCCCAAGAGAATATAAAGTTAACAAGAAAGTAAATTATTTCAAATATTGTAAGTAGAAGAGCAGAGAAGAAACATGCAGGAAGCCTGGTTGAACGATGATTCCAGTTCTGGTTGATCCAGTGACCTGTTTCTCTCATTCGCTGCTATTACTTTCTTCAGTCTCACTGCCTTCTCTCTAATTTAGTTTCAGATATGACACTCATGTAACATGTCACATGTAAACCCAGTGTCAGAACAGAGAGTGGAATCAGGTCAGACCCAGATCAGAATGTCTGCGCTAGACACCACTCTTAAAGACTGCTGTCCTGCTCATCCAGACATCTATGAATGGGCTTCTTCACCACAGGTCATAAGACAGTACTTGGCCTCCTTATACACCAAGGTTTACGCTTGGCAAACACGGGACACTGCACTGAGGCTCTCAGAGAACAATGCCAAACATGTTAAAGATTCTGCACTTGGCAAACTGATTAGAGCTCCTGTGAACATGAAGCTTTGGAACATCACAGAGACAGAGCCCATATACCCTGGGCTGTCTATAATGTCCTGAGGAGTCATTCATTGCCCACTGTGGTTTCTGCCAGCATGCCTTTGACAAGCAGGTCACACCTTTGGAGTGTATTGGCTTCTTAGAATCCTAGTTTCCCTGATTCTTAGAGCTTTCCAAGTCACCAGACAGCATCTGAGAATCACAGCAGAGATTTTTCCACTTTGTTACAACCTGATTCCTGAGGTTTCCACAAGTGTAGTTGAAAATACCTTGAGTTATGGCTTAAGACTTGTTTGTGCTTTGTAACAGCTCATGAGACTTTGAAACAAATCATTGGGAGAAACGTGATCCCAAGTTCCTGGTCCGTAGTCACTCACATTTGGCTCAAGAATAAGTGATTCATCATTTCCATTGAATATACTGTGTGATTGGTTTTGGGGAATATCTTTACGTGCAAGTGCAGGTACCCTGACCATTTGAAACCCTTGGGGCAAATTGTACTGTCTAAATTTAAATCTCTTTAAAAATTATTTTAACTATACCACAATAAAGGAGGTGAAGGGATAAAACTGTATCTCATTCTTTATTTTTACATAATTTTAATTTTACATTAATTATCAAGAAGGTACACAGAATTCTTTAAATATGCCAATGATATCTAGTTACCCATGGTTAATGTTGTTAAACACTGTTCTTCTGTCCCACTCTATCTTTTATAAATTGAACACTTCATGATGATTCATTTTTCTTTTTTTTTTAGCTTTGACTTTCCTTTTTTTTTTTTTTATTAACTTGAGTATTTCTTATATACATTTCGAGTGTTATTCCTTTCGGTTTCTGGGCAAACATCCCCTCTCCTCCCCTTCTTTATGGGTGTTACCCTCCCCATCCTCCCCCTTTGCCGCCCTCCCCCCAACAATCTAGTTCACTGGGGGTTCAGTCTTAGCAGGACCCAGGGCTTCCCCTTCCACTGGTGCTCTTACTAGGATATTCATTGTTACCTATGAGGTCAGAGTCCAGGGTCAGTCCATGTATAGTCTTTAGGTAGTGGCTTAGTCCCTGGAAGCTCTGGTTGCTTGGCATTGTTGTACATATGGGGTCTCGAGCCCCTTCAAGCTCTTCCTGTTCTTTCTCTGATTCCTTCAACGGGGGTCCTGTTCTCACTTCAGTGGTTTGCTGCTGGCATTCGCCCCTGTATTTGCTGTATTCTGGCTGTGTCTCTCAGGAGAGATCTACATCCGGCTCCTGTCGGCCTGCACTTCTTTGCTTCATCCATCTTGTCTAATTGGATGTCTGAACATTTTTCAATATGACATAATGTCAAATGGTAAGACTTTTGTCCCACAAAATTAAACACACATTCTGAACTTTCATAAAATGTAACAGAGGCACAACTCAAATAAGATTTCTGAATGGGCAAGAAGTATATCAACAAAGAAAATTTAAGAATAGAGAAAGAGTTCTACAAAAAGTATGAATATGAAATGAGACATGATGGATCAGCCATAACCTCCGCATGAGACTGGGATCAACAGATGCATAGAGACAAGGAAAAGGAATATGCATTATGGGTTACTTTACAATTTCTTGGAAGAGGGAGCTCACACCCAGCCATTTCCTCATAGCCTCAGTGACATTCTTATTCCTAAAACTATATATTAATGGGTTCAACAGAGGTGTGAGTATGGTGTAAAACACAGACACTACCATGTCCTTCTCAGGGGTGTGGAGGGAAGCAGGGAGCATATAGTTATAGATAGCAGTGCCATAGAAGAGGATGACCACAGTCATGTGGGAGGAGCAGGTAGCAAGAGCCTTCTTCCTGCCCTCAGCTGAGTTCATCCTGAGAACAGTGAGGAGGATGGATGAGTAGGATCCTGAAATGACTGTCACAGGGATGAGAAGCATGAGCACACAGCACACATACATGAAGGTCTCATAGAGCCAGGTGTCTGTGCAGGAGAGCTTTGTCACAGCAAGAACCTCACAGAAGAAGTGATAGATCTCCCTCGACCCACAGAATGGGAAGGTCATGGTGACAGGGGTGAACATGAAGCCATCTAAGGATCCCAGGAGCCAACATGAAGATATCAGGAGAAGACACACCCTGTGGTTCATAAGGACATGATACCGGAGTGGATGGCAGATGGCCACATAGCGATCATAGGACATGGCAGCCAGAAGCAAGAATTCTGAACCTGCTAGTGTCAGGTAGAGAAACATCTGCATCCCACAGGCAGCAGCTGAGATCCTGTGGTTCCCCAGCACCTGGTCCATGAGCATGTTGGGGACAGTGACAGAAATGTACATCATGTCCATGAGGGACAGCTGGCTGATAAACAAGTACATGGGTGTGTGGAGGTGGGTGTCAGAGAGTATCAGCAGGATCAGGAGGGCATTCCCAGACAAGGCCATCAGGAAAACCACAAATATGACCACAGCAAGCAGGGCAGGGTGTTTGGATTGACTTACGAATCCTACCAGTGCGAAACCTGACTGTCCAGTGTAGTTGTTCATCCAGGTGTTGATGTCCATGTGTGTCTCCTAGGCAACCAAGAATGTTTATGGTTAGTGACTTCTTACTGGTATACATATAAGCCTACTGTGCTGAGAAAACTTCTGGGTCTGCAGATTTGAAAATGATAATCTACTTATAATATATGGATTTTAAAAAATTAATAATTCACATCTGTCTATGTTTGGAGCCATCAACACTCAGAGTATAGCTGACAGAGTTCATGATCATGATTTTTCCTCATGACAGATAGTGTCTTCTATCAACAAGTTTTTGATATTTGCAAGATAACTTTTTGCTCTCAACAAAAATAGTGAATTACATCAGAAAATGAACCAACAAAAACCAGTGTAAGTGAAATATAAACAAGTAAACAAATAGACATTTTGTTCAGATGTTAATGTGTGCAAAAGTTCTTCTTAAGAATCATTGTACAGCCTCTTCTCCTAGCATAATATTTCATATACTCCCCAGATTAGCATTCATTGAGGAATGTAGTTTTTAAAATAATGTGGTCCTTCTTTAAAAGGGGGAACAAGAATATCCTTGGCAGGGAAGAGAGGCAAAAGATTAAAACAGAGACAGAAGGAACACCCATTCAGAGCCTGCCCCACATGTGGCCCATACATATCAACCACCCAATTAGACAAGATGGATGAAGCAAAGAAGTGCAGACCGACAGGAGCGGATGTAGATCTCTCCTGAGAGACACAGCCAGAATACAGCAAATACATAGGCGAATGCCAGCAGCAAACCACTGAACTGAGAACAGGTCCCCCGTTGAAGGAATCAGAGAAAGGACTGGAAGAGCTTGAAGGGTCTCGAGACCCCATATGAACAACAATGCCAAGCAACCAGAGCTTCCAGGGACTAAGCCATTACCTAAAGACTATACATGGACTGACCCTGGACTGACCCCTAGTAAGAGCACCAGTGGAAGGGGAAGCCCTTGGTCCTGCTAAGACTGAACCCCCAGTGAACATGATTTTTGGGAGGAGGGTGGCAAGGGGGTAGGGTTGGGAGAGGAATACCCGTACGGAAGGGGAGGGGAAGGGATTAGGGGGATGTTTGCCCGGAAACCGGGAAAGGGAATAACATTCGAAATGTAAATAAGAAATACTCAAGTTAATAAAAAAAATAATGTGGTACTAGATTTAAGTTGAGTAATGCATACAGCCAACTTAAAATTGAATTTGAACTCTCATGCAACTTTGTTTTGATCGATGAATGGTCTCTCAATGTACATTCATATAAACATATTCACATGAAAATGTAGACAAAATAATATATTGTGTTTCTCATCCAACACTGGTTAGACAGACTTTTTTGGAAGTCCCACCTCTTCTGGTCTCTTCTTCTCTTAGTTCATCTCCTCACAGGTTGTCCATTTGCTTTAAGCTTCAGGTGACTGAGGGTTTAGCAGTCACTGCTGGTTTCCATGCCAGGGTGTGGCAGCAGCATCTCTGTGGCCTTTCAGCTGTTTCCTCATGGAGTCTGAGGACAAAGAACATAGCCCCAAGACATTCCTTCGTTGGAATGTCTTCGTTCACCATTCCTTATACCCTACACTCACAGCCTGCCTCTGTGTTAGGTGCTGAGAGAATTCCAGGGACACATTAATCTTGATTGCACTGAACAAGTTCAGTGTCCGCCAATGCTGGGAAAATAGTATATAAATTCCATTTAAGTTGGAAGGTTTAAATAGGTACAACACAGTGAGAAGTACGTTGCCACAGAATACATCCATCCTTTCTGACCAGGCCCATTGTACTTTAAAAGAGAGATTTTTATACATTTTTATTCTATTTATTCATTCTTTTATTTATTATTTCTTAACAAGTAGATAGTATATTTTGGTAAGTATAAGCAGTAGGAAGGAAATGAAATCTCCACTTTCTGAGATGCTAGCAATATTTTCAAGGGATGGGTTGTTGAGAGAGCTATCATAACTCTTAGGAACATTTTACATATGTGTCAAGATTCTAAAAATGAAAACATTAAAGCAAACCAAATCCTGAGGTCGTTGAAATATCCCGTACTGCCCGAGCTGCTGACGGAGCAGAGAAAGCAAGCTTCTTGATGCCTTCACATGGATGAAAGACATTTCTGAGACCACTGGAATGATATGGGCAGAGATACAGACAGGAAATAGACTGAGAGATAGGAAGAAATAAAGTAGATTTGCATTTTACAAATATATATTTGTGAAAGGAAACTCAGATCTATTCAATAATGTAAGCTTTTCAACACTCACCTTTGTTTATCTGCTGACTCAGTTTATGATGATGGACACAGTGAAGAAAGACAGGGAGGGAGCCACAGGCCCTTAGAAGCCTGGCACACTATCTGCTGGGTGAGTGGAGGTCAGGAGGCAGGTGAGGGGCAGGAGGTGTGCTAGGATGATCGGAGTTCTCTTTTAAGTGGGGACCACTGGCATCAGAGTGATCAGGAACAGGGTGTGAATTCAGCAACAGATTATCAGCTATCTTGTCCTTACTGCTGTGCCATTTGATGCCATGTGAACAGCTTTGTGCAATGTGAACCCTTTGCATTGCTAACAGTGAAGGCAGACCAACAACAGAGCAGCATCCCAAGACAGCAGCATCCCTGAGCCTCCCTGGTGCTTCCACAGGACTCAACACACGCTCCTCTTTTACAGAGGAGAAACTCAGGGTCTCAGGCATCTGCCTCATGTCATACAATCAGTGCCAGACTGAGTGCTTACCCTGTAAGTAGGCACAGCATGGGCACCTGCCTGGCTTCTATGGGAAACATTACTTCTGTAGAGAGGTATGGTTTTACTTTAGATCACTCACTGCATGCTTCATATGATGAAACTTGAATAAAATGAGGACAATTATTTTTGCATTATTGTAATTCTCTCTCTTATTTTTCTTTTCTTTCTTTCTTTTTTTTTTTTGGAGCTGAGAACTGAACCCAGGGCCTTGCACTTACTAGGCTAGCGCTCTACCACTGAGGTAAATCCCCAACCCCTATTGTAACTCTCAAAACTTATGCACACTTGAAATTAAACAACCCTCCCACAGACAGTTTTGAAATGAATGCATTGTCATATGAATGCTTAAGAATGCAGGAGGAAGGGTGGCTGTGGAAGAGATGACTAAAACAATCCTGGTACTTGTGAGACTGAGGCAGGAATCATCAACATACACAAGGCACACACACGTGTGTGTGTGTGTGTGTGTGTGTGTGTGTGTGTTTGTCTATGGAACACATACTGCTTCATTCATAATATAGAGAAAATTCTCAGTAAGGAAGCACTAAACAGAATCTTTAGGACCATCCTGGGTGTGCTAGTGTACACCTTTGATCCCAGCATTCGGAGGAAGAGGCATATAGATCTGTGTTTGACACCATCCTGGTCTACAGACTGAGTTCCAAGGCAGACAGAGTGACACAGACAAATGCTGTCTCACAAAACCAAGAATGATTAGGAGGAGGAGGAGGCTGATTTCTCTCCTGATAATAAAAAGACAGTAAAAATAGGGGATAAACAAGATTCTGTAAGGAAGGAACAGAGAGTCCAGTGCCCATGCTGTGCTGTGCTGTGCTGTGTTGTGCTGTCAGGTGGACTTACCGTCAGAGGCTGCTGCAGTCTGGGCCACAATGGGCAAGAGAAGGAAGCTACTTAAGTGTACAGGGAAAAGGAAGCAAGTGACGTCATTCTTGTCTGGACTAGGCTCACTGTCAGATAAAGATGTTTGTTGGCAACTCCCCTCTGGGACTTTAAAAAGAATGTTACTAGGAGAGCCAGGGATCCTACCAGAAACCTCTTCCAAAGCTTGATTTATCCTTCAATTTTGTTATAGTGAAAAATTATAAGCAGTATAAAAAATAACCCTGAATAACACCATCATAAATAAAATTCAGCCCTAACGTGAGTCAGTCATTATATGTCCAGAACTTTATTCAGTACACCATTCTCTCTCTGTCTCTCTCTGTCTCTGTCTCTGTCTCTGTCTCTCTCTGTCTCTCTGTTTCTCTCTCTCTGTCTCTCTCTCTCTGTCTCTCTCTCTCTGTCTCTCTCTCTTTCCTCTTACTCTTTGTGTTCATCCAACATTCAGGCAGCCTTCATAGGCATACACTTGGAAGCTTTGGTTTCAGCTGCTATATTGTAAGTGCAGGATAACCCGCGAACCCTCATCCTTCTTGTCCTCCTCCAAGTCCATCAGTCTATGTTCTGCTGTAAGTCACAACCCATATTCTTTAGAGCTGCCTTCAGTGTAAATGTTTGCTTCAATATAAACAGAGACCTGAAGGATACAGAACATTCTATAAATGCAAATGTCTTAGAAGAAAATGTAAATCTTGACATTGCCAACAGCTAAGCAAAAGTCCCAGGTTAAAAGTCACTCTCTGTCTTAAACTGTAGGTAATTGTGAAGGACACTGTGTAGTCGGAGCTAGTCTACACAGGGTGGAAGACAGACCCAACTCTGTACTCTTGACCTGCAGCCAAATTGTACTGAAATTTTTTCTGAATGTTAAAGGTTTCTAATCACTTTCCAACAACTTGCCACTGTTCCCATGCCATCCTCTGGTTCCACAGTATTCTGTGTTCACACGGGCCAGCTCCTGAGCTCTGCCCTCTTTGGTACCCATGGATTTAGCCTACAGATGGAAGAGTGTCTTGAATCCTTTCACATTGATTTGAGTGCATTCCTGGGTGGACATTGGCAGGGGATGGGGATAGGAATGGGGTCCTTCCCTACAACTGCTGGTCTTGGGCATCTGCATCAAATTTCATTGACAGAGGCTCTGTGGGACTGCAGGCTGTGTCCAGCACTTAAAGCGTCTAACTAGGCATTGTTAGGACACAGTTGTCTTGGGTCTTGCATGGTCTCAGTAAAGGACTGCCGGTAGTATCTGTGTATCCAGCATCTATTGCAGCTGTCAAGGTGATAATATTCAATCTCAATGCCACCAGCCTGCCCTATGCCCTACATTATGTTCTCCAGCTTGAAAATGGGAGGCTTTGTAGAGTCCAGGAAACTGATCCATGAGGATCTCTGTTAGAGAAGAGAAATAAAAATTAGTTATCATCAAACGAATCTTAAGTAATAGGAAAGTGATAAACCCATGCTGCAATCTGTTCATGTCATAGAAATGCAATAGAAAAAGAAATTTTTATAACAGACAAATTTTTATAAACAAACAAGTTTATAAAGCTTATACACAGCACAATCTGCCCACAAAAAGGGTCAGCCAGCAGATAATGGAAGTGACAAATCACAGGGAAGTTCCAAAGCTTTGCAAGGGACTCTGGGTAATTCTATGGGAGCCACAGTGTGGACACTGTGTTGATATGAGGAAATCTGCTTGACCATTGTCTCAGTGTGTGAGGTCATTTTAGCTATTACTTCCTCTGTAGGCCTAAAAGATAGTTCTCATAACCTGAGCCTTTCATATGGTTAGTCTGAAATCTAAAGAGTAAAATGTATATCTTCTTTTGACCCTGTTCTACCAGATTTTAACCTAGGTATCACCAGAAGTCCATCCCAGTGTGGGTGGAGATACCCTGCTCTACCAAGGGCCATACTGGCCAGAAGACCAGAGGGAAAACAGAAACTAAGAAACAAAACACACATCTAGCAAAGACAAACTCTGAAATCTGTGCCTCAACCTATTATCACCCCAAACCCAGATGCCTAGATGCCAGTAGAAGAACACAACCAACAGCAGTTAAGGCCATAGGTCATCACCCAAGTCCAGGTACACTACTCTTGCATGTCTGCCTATTTCAAGACAGGTGAACTCAGGAAAAATATCTTAAAATGAACTTTATGAAGATGATATAGGTTCTTAAAGAGGGAATGAATAAATTCCATAAAGAAAGCCAAGGCAGTTAAGGAAACAAACAAAATAGTTGAAGGATATTAATAAAACTACGTAAGACCTGAAAATGGAACATGGAACAATACAGAAATCACAGAGGGATTTGTGTAATTGAAAGATCTAGGTAAGTAAAGGGGAAGTACAGATGCAGACATCAGCAACAGAATACAAGAGATGGAGATGCAAGAGAGAATCTCAAGTGTTGAAGAAATTGATACATTAGTGACAGAAAATATTAAATCTAAAAAATTCCTGACACAAAATATCCAAGAAACACAACACCTAAGATTAATACTAATAGAAAAAGAATAATCCCTGTTCATATCCCAGATTATATTGTTAAATTCATAGAAGAAAGTTTTCCTAACCTAAAGAAAGAAATGCCTGTACAGGCACAAGAAGCTTTCAGAACGCCAACTCAATTGGACCAAAAAAGAAAATTCCCTGGACATGTAATAATCAAACATTAAACAGACAGAGCAAAGATATGATATTGAAAGCTATAAGGGAAAAGGTCCAAGTAACATATAAATGCAGACCAATGAGAATTACACCCGAGTTGTCAATGGTGAATCTCAGAATCAGAGTGCCTGGAAAGAAGCCCTCTATTCTACGAAACCAGTGATACTTCACCTGAGAGACTATGCTCACCATAGATGGAGAAAATAAAACATTCCACAGTAAGGTCTAATCACCTTTTAAGCACCATAGATGGAGAAAATAAAACATTCCACAATAAGGTCTAATTTAAACAATATCTGGACAGAAATCTGGCTGTATAGAAGGAGAAACCTAACCCAAGAAGGTTACCCATATGTATGAAAATACAAGAAATAAATGATCTCATATCAATAAAAACAAAATAAGGGAAGAACAGACACATCACCGCCACCACCAACACCTCCATCTCTACCACCATTATCACACCCATGATCACGACCATCACCACCACCAAAAACAGAAAGCAAACATCATTGGTCATTGAGACCTTTTTATATCAATATACTTAATTCCCTAACCATAGATACAGGCAAACAGAATGGATGCACAAACAGAAACATTTAATAGGTAACAATAAAGATTTCAAACCAAAATTAATCAAAAGAGACAGGGGAGGAACACTTACTGTCTGTCAAGGGAAAAAAGTATCAAAATGATCTTTTAAATTAGACATTGAACCCCACATATTGATTGTGGTAGGGTTCAATACCTAATGCTCACCCACAGCCTGGTCATCAAGGCAAAAAGAAAACAGGGAAATACTGGAGGCAACATTCAAAGCAAAGCAGTCAATCTTCCTGCAGTGTATTTTCCAATATGCACAGCATGCTATCTGCAGTTGAGGCAGGAGAAAATTTGTCCTGGTTGCTAGCTTGCCACATGTGAGCCAAACTCTACAAGAAGATTCTTCAATCCTCATCATGTTATTTGAGGAACAATGCGAATGCTTGTACCATACAGTCTCATTGACAAAAACCTCTAAAATTAATATTAATAAAAGAACTTTAAATGCCATATTCTGTTGAAGAGCTCTGAAGGTTTTTAAGACTGTCTGTCTATCTATCTATCTATCTATCTATCTATCTATCTATCTATCTATCTATCTATCTATCTATCACCATAAATTTGATTGTCTGACTACTAGCATTTCTTAATTGCATAAACAGTTTGTAATAACAGCTTTTAATAGAGCTAGAACTTCACATTGCATTGGTACAACACCTTAAAAAAAGAGTTGAACTATATATACATAGTATGTTGTAGTGAAATACAATCTTAAATCTATATCAATATACACAGTCCATACCAATGTAAAATTATTTGTCTTGTTGATGTTTTTTGATCTGAAATCAGATTTAATAATCTACTCATTTATCCTATTATTCCTGTATTAATCCTTTGTTCCCGCCTTTACCCCTAACACTACATAAGAGAGAAAGGACAGAGGAAAGAAAAGGAAAGAGAAAGAGAAACCCTCGAATGTGACCTCCCTTATTTTGCTTCCTCCCTGCCCAAGCATACTCTTCCCCTAAAATGGGGACAAACATCCACTGAACGACCAACCCCCCTTCACCCCCACATCTTGGGAATGGGGGTGTTGATCTCTTAACATCACTTCCTGCTGTCTGGGGTTTCATTTTCTCTTGGGGTGTCCAAAGACAATTGCCATATTGATTAGTTTTAAGAAGGCTAGCTGTAGCATGTATCGTCCAGTTTTTGCATGTTAAGAAAGTTCAGGGCTTGAATGAAGTCCTGCCTAAAACAGTCTGTGATGTTGTATGATCTAGCTAGCTGTTTAGTAATTGTCCTGGATGCAGATCTTTGAGGGAACAGAATTGAGGCCATCTGAGAATGCTGGAATAAATATGTCTCAGTATCATTTTCAGCATCCCTTTCTGCATCCCAGAGGGTGAGCCTTATTAGGACCTCTTTAAATTCACTGGTATCTGTTCATTGGTGTCTGTAAAGATATGAACTCTCACAGATAATATTCATTTCTGCATTAGCATATGTATAGAATGTGAAGTGTGGACAGAGTGGTTAAAGATGACTCTCTGCTCTCTGAGTAGATAAAGCATATATCTTTCTTTAAGAGTCAGTTTGGAATATATACCCAACAGTAAAGTAAACTTTTATCTATGCCAAAGGTTCACTTCGGCTCACACTTCCAAAGTGGATAAATTCTGTCACAGTAGGGAAGGTCTGAGGCTGGCCTGTCACATTGCATCTGCAGTCTGCAAACAGTTTGCATATGAAGTGAGGCCAGGCTATCAGATCTCGTTGGCTATTGGGGACATTTTACATTCAAAGTACAGCAGCAGAGTAGTGAACCTGTAAACCCAGTGCCCAGGAAACAGAGGAGAGACAGGAAGAAGTTGGCTAGGTAAACTAGCTCAGTCTTCAAGCTCTGCATTTATATGAAGGAACCTGCCTCAATGTGGGAGAGGAGAGCAACTGAGAGAGACACCTTTGTCAACATTTGACCTCCATATACCTAAGCACACACCAACACATATACCCACATGCAAGTGTATCCCCTACATGAACATACATATGCATAAAGAACCCAAACAAAAACAGACTCAGCATAAGACTGGTTATACCTTTTCTCACTGTTACCTGCAGGCTTCTAGTCAGAGAATCCTGGTGGCCGGGGCATGTCAGTGTCTACTGTAGCCCTGTTCACAAAAGCTATGGGGCCAATGCAGGTACCCAACACAGAATGGGCATACACAGTGGGGTTTTATTTCTGCCACAAAAAGGGAGAGACTGTTGTTACTTGCAGAAAAAAGGACACAACTGGAGATTATCCTATCAAATGAATTCAGCCAGTCTCAGAAACACTAATATCATGTTTTCAGTCATGTGCAGCTCCTGACTTGTATACAGACATGTGATATCATGTGTATATACATGTGACACATATAAAAGTAAAACCATCAAGGGGACAGATGGGACTAACAGGAGGGTAAGAGGTATGTTGATCAGAAAATGTTTTTAACTGAAAAAAAAAAAGAAAGAATTCTGATTTAGTATTCTTTTTGGCTTTGATTTTGATTTTTGAACCTGAACCTCTCTGTGTAGCCCTGGAACTCCCTATGTAGACCAGGCTGGCCCCAAACTCACAGAGATTCACTTGTCTCTGTCTCCCGAGTGCTGGGATTGATGGAGTGCAGCACCACATCTGACCATTCAAACACAAGTTTTTAAGCAACAATTCGATTTTTTTTGAAATTTTACATAACTGAGGACATTACTCAAGAACACCATTACTGTAATAACAGAGGAAAATTCATCATTGTGCATTTGATTATCATTTCTCCTGTTTCATGAATGTATTAGTGACATTTGATCTATTTGTTCTACTTACCATTTTTTTAGGTTCTTTTCTGCGTCTTAACATCATTTTTTTTATTGGATATATTTCTTTATTTACATTTCAAATGTTATTTCCCTTCCCAGTTTCCTGTCCATAAGCACCCATAAGCTCCTCATACCCCATAAGGGTGTTCCCCTCATCTACCCCCTCTTAACACCCCAGCCCTCCAACATTCCATGTCACTGGGGGTCTAACCTTGGCAGAACCAAGGGCTTCTCCTTCCACTGATGCCCAACAAGGCCACCCTTTGCTACATATGCAGTTGGAACTATGGTTCAGTCTATGTATATATAGTCTTTGGGTAGTGGTTTAGTCGTTGGAAGCTCTGGTTGGTTGGCATTGTTGTTCTTATGGGGTCTCAAGTCTCTTCAGCTCTTTCACTCCTTTTTCGGATTCCTTCAACTGGGGTCCTATTCTCAGTTCAGTGGTTTTCTGCTGGCATTTGCCTCCATATTTGACATGTTCTGGCTGTGTCTCTCAGGAGAGATCTATATCCCGTTCTTGTCAGCATGCACTTCTTAGCTTCATTCATCTTATCTAGTTTTGGTGGATACACACACACACACACACACACACACACACACACACACACACACACACACACACACACACGGCACATGAGCCACATGTGGGGCAGGCTCTGAATGGCATTCCTTCAGTCTCTGCTCTAAACTGTGCCTACATATCCCGTCTTATGGATATTTTTGTTCCCCCTTTTAAGAAGGAATGAAGCATTCTCATTTTGCTCATCATTCTTCTTGGGCATCTTGTGGTCTGTGGCTTGCATCTTGGGTAATTCACGCTTTTGGGATAATATCCACTTATCAAAGAGTGCATACCATGTGTGTTTTTCTGTGATTGGGTTACATCACTCAGTATGATATTTTCTAGTTCAATTCATTTGCCTATGAATTTCATGAAGCCATTGTTTTTGATAGCTGAGTAGCACTTCATTGTGTAGATGTATCACATTTTCTGAATCCATTCCTCTGTTGAAGGGCATCTGGGTTCTTTCCAGCTTCTGGCTATTATAAATAGGGCTGCTATGAACATAGTGGAGCATGTGTCTTTGTTGTATGTTGGAGCATCTTTTGGGTATATGCTCAAGAGAGGTATAGCTGGGTCCTCAGGTAGTGGAATGTCCAATGTTTTGAGAAATCTCCAGACTGATTTCCAGAGCAGTTGTACCAGTTTGCAATCCCACAAAAAATGGAGGGTGTTCCTCTTTCTCCACATCCTCTCCAGCATTTATTGCTGATTGACTCTTAGCCATTCTAACTGGTGTGAGTTGAAATCTCAGGGTCGTTTAGATTTGCATTTCCCTGATGACAAACATTTCTTTAGGTCCATCTCAGCCATTTGATATTCCTCAGCTGAGAATTCTTTGTTTATCTCTGTACCCCATTTTTAATAGGGTTATTTGGCTCTCTTGAGGCTAACTTCTTGAGTTCTTTGTATATTTTGGATATTATCCTATGGGATGTCAGATTGGTAAAGATCTTTTCCCAATCTGTTGGTTGCAGTTTTGTCCTAACAACAGTGTCCTCTGCCTTACAGAACCTTTGTAGTTTTATGAGGTCCCATTTGAGGTCGATTCTTGATCTTAGAGCATAACCATTGGTGTTTTGTTCAGGAAATTTTCCCCAGTGCCCATGTGTTCAAGACTCTTCCCCACTTTTCCTTCTATTAGTTTGAGTTTATCTGGTTTGATGTGGAGGTCCTTGATCCACTTGGACTTAAGCTTTGTACAGGGCAATAAGAATGGATCAATTTGCATTCTTTTTCATGTTGATCTCCAGTTGAACCAACACCATTTGTTGAAAATGCTATCTTTTTTCCCATTGGATTGTTTTAGCTCCTTTGTAAAAGATCAAGTGACCATAGGTGTGTGAGTTCATTTCTGGGTCTTCAATTCTGTTCCACTGATCTATCTGCCTGTCTCTGTATCAATACTATACAGTTTTTATGTCTATTGGTCTATAATACTGCTTGAGGTCAGGAATGGTGATTTCCTCAGAAATCTTTTGTTTTTGAGGATAGTTTTCGTTATTCTGGTTTTTTTTTTTTGTTATTCTGAATGAATTTGCAAATTGCTCTTTCTATCTCTATAAAGACTTGAGTTGGAAATTTGATGGGGATTGCATTGAATCTGTAGATTGCTTTTGGCAAAATGGCCATTTTTACTATATTAATCCTGACAATCCATGACCATGTAAGGTCTTTCCATTTTCTGAGATCTTCTTCAATTTTTTTCTTCAGAGACTAGAAGTTCTTATCAAATAGGTCTTTCATTTGCTTGGTTAAAGCCACACCGAGGTATTTTTTATTATTTGGGACTATTGTGCAGGGTGTGATTTCCCTAATTTCTTTCTCAGTCTGTTTATCCTTTGAGTAGAAAAAGGCTACTGATTTGTTTGAGTTAATTTTAACCTTGGCACTTTGCTGAAGTTGTTTATTAAGTTTAATAGTTCTCTGGTGGAACTTTTGGGGTCAGTTAAGTATACTATAATGTCTTCTGCAAATAGTGATATTTTGACATCTTCCCTTTCAATTTGTTTTCCTTTGACTTCCTCTCAATGTCTGATTGCTCTAGCTAGGACTTTGATTAGTATATTAAATACGTAAGGAGAGAGTGTGTAGCCTTGTCTAGTCCTGATTTTAGTTGGATTGCTTCAATTTTCTCTCCATTTTAGTTTGATGTTAGCTACTGGTTTGCTGTATATTGCTTTCACTATGTTTAGGTATGGGCCTTGAATTGCTTATCTTTCCAAGATTTTTTTTTTTATCATGAACAGGTATTGAATTTTGTCAAATGCTTTCTCAGCATCTAATGAAATGATCATGTGGTTTTTATCTTTGAGTTTGTTTATATAGGGGATTAAGTTGATGGATTTCGGTATATTGAACCATCCCTGTGTCCTTGGGATGAAGCCTACTTGATCGTGATGGATGATCACTATGATGTGTTCTTGGATTTGGTTTCCAAGAATTTTATTGAGTATTTTTGTGTTGATATTCATAAGAGAAATTGGTCTCAAGTTCTTTTTCTTTCTTTGGGTCTTTGTGTGGTTTAGATATAAGAGTAATTGTGGCTTCACAGATGGAATTTGGTCGTGATCTGTTTGTTTCTTTTTTTGTGCAATACTATTTGGACAGTATTAGTATGACGTCTTTTATGAAGGTCTGATAGAATTCTCCACTAAACCCATATGGTCCTAGACTCTTTTTGGTTTGGAGACTTTTAATTACTGCTTTTATTCCTTTAGGAGTTATGGGGTTGTGGTTTATTGTTCTTGATTTAACTTTGGTACCTTGTATCAGTCTAGAAAATTGTCCATTTTTCCAGGTTTTCCAGTTTTGTTGAATATAGGCTTTTATACTAGAATCTGATGATTTTTTTGAATTTCCTCAGATTCTGTTGTTATGTCTCCCTTTTTTGTTTATGATTTTGTTAATTTGGATACACTCTCTGTGACCTCTGGTTAGTCTGGCTAAGGATTTATCTATCTTGTTGATTTTCTCAAAGAACCATCTCTTGGTTTTGTCAATTCTTTGTATAGTCCTTTTTGTTTCTACTTGGTTGATTTTAGCCCTGAGTTTGATTATTTCCTGCTTTGTTTCCTTTGGGTTTATTTATTTCTTTTTTTTAAGATTTATTTATTTATTATATATAAGTACACTGTAGCTGTCTTCAGATACACCAGAAGAGGCATTTTCGGATCTCTTTACAGATGGGTTTGCAGGAATTGAATTTATTTCTTTTTTTCTCCAGCCCGGGTTTATTTATTTCTTTTTGTTCTAGAACTTTTAGGTTTGCTGTCAAGCTGCTGATGTATGCTCTCTCCCATTTCTTTTTGCATGCACTCAGATCTATGAGTTTTCGTCTTAGCACTGTTTTCATTGTGTTCCATAAGTTTGGGTATGTTGTATCTTCATTTTCATTAAATTCTAAGAAGTCTTTAATTTCTTCCTTTTCCAAGTTGTCATTGAGTAGCGTAGTTCAACTTCTATGTGTATGTGGGCGTTCTGTCATTATTGTTGTTATTGAACACCAGCCTTTGTCTGTGGTGATCTGATAGGATGTATGGGATTATTTCTATCTTCCTGTATCTGTTGAGGCCTGTTTTTGACTGAGTATATGGTCAATTTTGGAGAAGGTTCCATGAGTTGCTGAGAAGAATGTATATCCTTTTGTTTTAGGATGTAATGTCCTATAAATCTCTTAAATCCATTTGGTTCATAACTTCTTTTAGTTTCTCTATATCTCTGTTTAATTTCTGTTTCCATGATCTGTCCCTTGATGAGAGTGGGGGCTTGAAATTTCCTCCTATTATTGTGTGAGTTGCAATGTGTGATCTGATCTTTAGTAGGTTTCTTTTATGAATGTAGGTGCCCTTGCATTTGGAACATAGATATTTAGGATTGAGAGTTCATCTTGGTGTAATTTTCCTTTGATGAAAATGAAGTGTCTTTCTTTATCTTCTTTGATAACTTTTGCTTGATAGTCAATTTCATTCAATATTTGAATGGCTACTCCAGTTTGTTTCTTGGACCATTTGTTTGGAAAGTTGTTTTCCAGCCTTTTACTCTGAGGTAGTGTCTGTCCTTGTGTATGAGGTGTTTCCTGTATGTAGCAAATGCTGGGTCCTCTTTATGTATCCAGTCTGCTAGTCTATTTATTGGGGAATTGGGTCCATTCATGTTGAGAGATATTAAGGAATAGTGATTGTTGGTTACTGTTATTTTTGTAATTAGAGGTGGAATTATGTTTGTGTGTCTCTCTTCTTTTGGTTTTGTTGCAAGGAGATTAATTTCTTACTTTTTTCCTGAGGTAGTTTTCCTCCTTGTGTTGGGCTTTGCCATTTATTATCCTTTGTATGGCTGGATTTGGAGAAAGATATTATGTAAATTTGGTTTAGTCAGGGAATATGTTGGTTTCTCCATCTATGCTCATTTAGAGTTTTGCTGCATATAGTAGCCTAGGCCAGCATTTGTGTTCTCTTAGGGTCTGCATGACATCTGCCCAGGATCTTCTTGCTTTCATAGTCTCTGGTGAAAAGTCTTCTGTAATTCTTATAGATCTGCCTTTATATGTCTCTTGACCTTTTCCTTTTACTGCTTTTAACGTTCTTTCTTTGTTTTGTTCATTTGGTCTTTTGACTATTATGTGAGAGGACAAGTTTCTCTTCTGGGCCAATTTATTTGGACTTCAGTAGGCCTCTTGTATGTTTATGGGGATCTCTTTTATTAGGTTATGGAAGTTTTCATCTACAATTTTGTTGAAGATATTTACTGGCCCTTTAAATTGGGAGTCTTCCATCTCTTCTGTACCTATTATCCTTAGGTTTGATCTTTTCATTGTGTTCTGTATTTGCTGGATGTTTTGGGCTAGGAGTTTTTTTTGCATTTGAATTGTCTTTGAAGGTTGTGTCAATGTTTTCTCTGCTATCTTTTACCCTTGAGATTCTCTCTTTTATCTCTTGTATTCTATTGGTTATACTTGCATCCTGATCTCTTCCCTAGGTTTTCTATCTCCTGGGTTTCTCCCTTTGTGTTTTCTTTATTGTTTATATTTCCATTTTTAAACCTTGCATGGTTTGTTCAATACCTTCACCTGTTTGGTTGTGTTTTCTGTAATTCTTTAAGGGATTTTTGTGTTTCCTCTTTAAGGGCTTCTACTTGTTTACTTGTATTGTCCTGTATTTCTTTAAGGGAGTTATTTATATACTTTTTAAAGTCCTCCGTCATCATCAAAAAATGTGATTTTTAAATCTAAATCTTGCTTTTTCTGTGTAGTTGGGTATCCAGTATTTGCTTTGGTGGAAGAACTGGGCTCTGATGATGCCAAGTAGTCTTGGTTTCTGTTACTTTGGTTCATGTGCTTGCCTCTGACCATCAGGTTTTCTCTGGTGTTAGCTTGTCTTACTTTTTCTGACTGGTTTGACCCTCCTCTAGCCCTGTGTGTCAGCACTGCTGCAGAACTGTTTTCCTGTTTTCTTTTAGCCATTTCTGGGAACACAGTGCTTTGCTCTCAGGTGTATAGGTGCTCTAGGTGACTGTTTTACATCTCTGAGCACAGGCAGGAATTATAAGTGTCCTGCCCATGACTGCTCCTAAGTCCCTACACTGAGGGGTCTCAGTTGTTACTAGGCAATTTCTTCTTGGGTTGCTAATATGGGCAAAGGGTAGCCTCCTCTGATTTCTCAGGAGTGTCCCCACTTCTGAGGGTTCAGGTCTCCCCCTGCCACAGGATTTGGGTGTAGGGATTTGTTTGACTGGTTCAGTTTAGTTCTGGGCGCAGACCAAAACCGTAGGTACCTGTCGCTGACTGCTCCTATATTCCTGTGTCCAGAGCCACTATGCAATTTCCTCTTGGGCCAGAGTTGTGGGCAAAGGTGGGCAGAAGTGGTAGTGTGTCCTGCAGTCTCATGATGGTCCACACTTCTTGGTGTTCAGCTCTCATGGGATTTGTGAACAGGGAATTGTGGGATGGGATCAGTCCAGTTCCAGGCACAGCCAGAAACTGCAAGAGGCCTATCCCAGAGGATTTCTGCCTTTGTGTGTCCTGCATCCACCAGGCAAGTCACTTGGAGCACAAAAATTGGTCTAACCTCTGCTCTCAGGTGTGTAGGTGCTCCTGGTGCATCAGCTATCGAAGCAGGAAGGAATCTGAAGGGTCCTGCTCCTGACTGCTCCTAGGTCGCTGCACTCAGGGATCACAGATGGCAGTAGGTGATTCCCTCTTGGCTTGGTAATGTGAGCAGAGGGTAGTCTCCTCTGATTTCAGGAGTGTCTTCACTTCTGAGGGTTCAGCTCTCTCCTTAACATCATTTTTATTTCTTGTATTTATTTACAAACCATTTCAGATATACATATTAACTATGTAGTAGTAACTTGTTACTATATTTATGGTAATACATATTTGTATGATTTCTAATGGCTATTTCACTTTTAAAGATGGCTTAAATATTTGGTATTTATATTTAGTAATGAGAAATCTAGATTTGTTTTCTTTTTCTTTCTTTTTGATTTTTCTTTGTTCTTCTAAAGAAAATTTGAGCTCAGAGGTACATACCCCAATTCAATTTTGGAATTTAAATTCCACTTAAGGCCACAGTTAGTTTGATTTAATAACAGCTATTGGAAGTATTGCAAACTCACCTCTTATTAAGGTTTTTAGAGTGTGGCAAGCATGTCAACTTAACTTTTATTTTGAAAATGTGGTTGGCAAAGGCCAAGCCCTATAAAGCTAAGGTGTGCAAATAGAATTGGCAGGCATTATTCATAGGCAACATACACTTGTTTACTTCAAAGTTACAACAATTTTGATGGCATGGTATACATGCAGTGTTTTCAAATAATGCATACCTTTGTTCTTATATGGTTTAAGTTTTCAATTGTGGACGTAGAACCCATTTTCTCTATTATTCATTGTCCTCTTGCTTGATACCTAAGCTGGTCCCATGACTGAGCCATAGTGAACAGCACCAGGACAAACATTGATGTACACTTATCTCTGTCCTGTGTTGACTTAGAGGCCAGCAGGGCAATAGGAAGAAGTTATCAAATGATCGATCTTTAAATTCTATTCTTCTTGATTGTGTGTATATGGTGTGTATGTGTGTTTGCATGTATGAGTGGGCACACGTATGTGAGGGTGTATGCATTCTTGTGCATATGGCTGCTCAAGATTCAGAGCTGAAATCTTTCTCAGCTCTTTGAGAATGTCCGCTGGTTATTTGAAACTTGGGCAATGACTGATGTGGTTTCCTTGGTGCATGGGGGACCTGGACTATGTTAAACAGAATAGGCAGGGAGCCAGCAGTAGCCAGAACAGACGATATATTTTAAATGTCCAAACTAAAGTCCACTAGAATTTATGAATAGACTCACAGTAGCCTCCATCTACTGATCCCCCTTTGTTTTCAATGGCTGAATAGGAGCGCAATGAACTCAGGGTGATATGGCTATAGAATTATTGGTATTTTTAGGTGAAATAGTTAAATATAAGAAGAAAGAGGCAGTATCTGGTTATGGAAAGGAGCTGACATGTGATGACCTTTCAAATATGAGGTTTGCGATGAGAAGGTGCCTTGACACTGTGAGGTCTTGAGGTGGAAGCATTAAGAGGAATAGCACATCATCTTTAAATGATTTATTTATGTCCACAGTAATCTAGGAGATCTGACGTCTCATGAATTTGTATTCTAATCCCCCCTCAGCCCAAATAATACTTGGTATATGGGAAAGGACAATTCTGCTATGAAGGAAGTAAACAAGATACCATGTTGTTGTCTGACATCTTCTACAAGGTTTATTTTTATTAATAACTGTGGTCTGGTATAAAACCAGTGCAAAAGATGAAATCAAACTATGACTAAGGAATAGGAGTTGCAAAAATTTAGAAACTGATGAACAATCTTCCTTAAAATTAGAACTATTCACTCAATATGAAATTACTGCTATATAGCCTACATGCACAAGAGAATATAAAGCAAACAAGAAAGTAAATTATTTCAAATATTGTAAGTAGAAGAACAGAGACAAAACATGCAGGAAGCCTGGTTGAATGATGATTCCAGTTCTGTTCAATCCAGAAACCTATTTCTCTCATTCACTGCTATTGCTTTCTTCAACTTCACTACCTTCTCTCTAATTTAGCTTCAGGAATGACACTCTTGTAACATGTCACATGTAAATGCCATGTGAGATCCAGAAAGTGGAAGCAAGTCAGACCCAGATCAGAATGGCTGCACTGACACCACTCTTAAAGACTACTGTCCTGTTCATCTAGACGCCTGCGAATGGGCTTCTTCACCACAGGCCATAAGACAGTATTTGGCCTCCTTATGCATGAAAGTTTATGCTTGGCAAACACTGGACACTGTGCTAGGGCTCTCAGATAACAATGCCAAACATGTTAAAGATTCTGCATTTGGCAAACTGATTGGAGCACCTGTAAACATGGAGCTTTGGAACATCACAGAGACAGAGCCCATTTACCCCAGGCTGTCTAAAGTGCCATTAGGAGACAATCGTTGTCCATTTTGGTTTCTGCCAGCATGTCTGTGACGAGCAGATGAGACACCTTTTGGAGTGTATTGGCTTCTCAGAATGCTAGCTTCCCTGACTCTAAAAGCTTTCCGTGTCACCAGACAGCATCTGAGAACCACAGCCGAGAGTATCCCACTTTGCTACAACCCGAATCCTGAGGTTTCCACAAGTGCAGTTGAAAATGCCTTGAGATATGGTTTATGACTTGTTGGTGCTTTGTAACAGCCCATGAGACTTTGAAATAAGTCATTGGGGGAAACCTGAACTGAGGTTCCTGCGGTCATTCATATTTGGCTCAAGAATAAGTGATTCAGCATTTCCATTGAATAGAAGCTGTGTTTGGTTTTATGCAATATATTCATACGCAAGTGCAAATACACTGACAAGTTGAAACCCTTGGACCAAATTGTAGTAACCAAATTTAAATCTCTCTGAAATATTATTTTTACTATATCACAATACAGGAACTGAAGGGAGAAAACTGTATCTTGCTCTTAATTTTACGTAATTTTAATTTTACATTAATTATCAAGAGGATACACAGAATTATTTCAATATGCCAATGATCTTAGTCACTACTGGTTAACATTGTTAAACACTGTTCTTCTGTCTCACTCTATCTTTTATCAGTTGAACACTCTATCTTTTATCAATTATCACGACCATTTATTTTTCAATATGACCTAACAGCAAATGGTAAGACTTTTTTCCCATGAAATTACACCGTCATTATCAACTTCATAAAATGTAACAATGGCACAACTCAAATAAGATTTCTGAATGGACAAGAAGTATATCAATGAAGAAAATTTATGAATAAAGAAATAGTTCTACAAAAATGATGAATATGAAATGAGACATGAAGGATCATAAATAACCTTAGCATGAGACCTGGATCAACAGATGTATAGAGACAAGCTAAAGGAATATGCATTCTGGATTACTTTACAATTTCTTGGAAGAGGGTGCTCACACCCAACCATTTCCTCATAGCCTCAGTGACATTCTTATTCCTTAAACTATATATTAGTGGGTTCAACAGAGGTGTGAGTATGGTGTAAAACACAGAGGCCACCATGTTCTTCTCAGGAGTGTGGAACGAGTTAGGTAGCATGTAGGTATAGACAGCAGCTCCATAGAAGAGGATGACCACAGTCATGTGGGAGGAGCAGGTGGCAAGAGCCTTCTTCCTACCCTCTGCTGAGTTCATCCTGAGAACAGTGAGGAGGATGGATGAGTAGGATCCTGAAATGACTGTTACAGGGATGAGAAGCATGATCACACAGCACACATACATGAGGGTCTCATAGAGCCAGGTGTCTGAGCAGGAGAGCTTTGTCACAGCAGGGACCTCACAGAAGAAGTGATAGATCTCCCGCGATCCACAGAATGGGAATGTCATAGTGACAGGGGTGAACATGAAGCCATCCAAGGATCCAAGGAGCCAACAGACAGATAACAGGAGGAGACACACCCTGTGGTTCATAAGGACAGGATACCAGAGTGGATGGCAGATGGCCACATAGCGGTCATAGGACATGGCAGCCAGAAGCAAACATTCTGAACCTGCTAGTGTCAGGTAGAGGAACATCTGCATCCCACAGGCAGCAGTTGAGATCCTGTGGTTCCCCAGCACCTGGTCCATAAGCATCTTGGGCACAGTGACAGAAATGTACATCATGTCCATGAGAGACAGCTGGCTGATAAAAAAGTACATGGGTGTGTGAAGGTGGGTGTCAGAGAGTATCAACAGGATCAGGAGGGCATTCCCAGACAAGGCTATCAGGAAAACCACAAATATGACCACAGCAAGCAGGGCAGGGTGTTTGCATTGACTGAAGAATCCTACCAGGGTGAAATCTGATTGCCCAGTGTAGTTGTTGATCCAGGAGGTGAGGTCCATGTGTTTCTCCTAGGCAACCAAGAAGGTTCATGGTTAGTGACTGCTTAGTGATATACATAAAATCCTACTAGCTGAGAAAATTTCTGGGCCTGTAGATTTGAAAATGATAATCTACCTATACTGTGAGAAATTTAAAAAATTAAAAATTCACATCTGAAGGGGTTGGGAATTTAGCTCAGTGGTAGAGCACTTGCCTAGCAAGCGCAAGGCCCTGGGTTCGGTCCCCAGCTCTGAGGAAAAAAAAATTCACATCTGTCTGTGTTTGGAGCCATCACCACTCCAGAATAGAGCTGGCAGAGTTCATGATTGTGGTCTTTCCTCATGGCAAATAGTGTCCTCTATCAACAAGTTTTTAATATTTGTAAGATAACTCTTTGCTTTCAACAAAAATAATGAATTACAGACAAAAATGAACCAGTTCCAACAAACACCAGTTTAAGTGGAATGCAAGCAGGGAAACAAACAAACACATTATTCAGATGTTAATGTATACACAAGTTGGTCTTAAAAAACATTGTAGAGCTTCTTCTCCTAGCATAATGTCGCTTGTACTCCCCAGTTTAGCATTCTCTGAGGAATGTGGTTTTAGAATAATGTGGTACAGCATCTTAGTTCAGTACTGCATACAGTCTATTTCAAATTGAATTCAAACTGTCCTGTAACATAGTTTTGATGGGTAAATGGTCTTTCAATGTACATTTATATAAACATATTCATATGAAATTGTAGACACAATAATACACATAATGTGTTTCTCATCCAACACTGGTTAGACAGAGTTAATTGGAAGTCCCACCTCTTCTGTTCTCTGCTTCTCCTAGTTCATCTCCTCACGGGGTGTCCATTTGCTCTAAGTTTCAACAGGAGACTGAGGGTTTAGCAGTCACTGCTGGTTGACAGGCCAGGGTGTGGTAGCAGCATCTCTGTGGACTGACAGCCACTTCCTCATGGAGTCTGAGGACAGAGAACACAGCCCCAAGATGTTCCTGAGAGCAGCTCCCCATTCCTTCACCCCACACTCATCCTGCCTCTGTGTTAGATGCTGAGAGAAACCCAGGGACACATTGACCTTGATTGCACTGAACAAGGTCCGTGTCCATCTATGCTGTGAAAATAGTACATAAATTCCAATTAAATTGGAAGGTTAAGGAAGGTACAACACAGTGAGAAGCAGCATCCCACAGAATGAATCCATCATTTCTGACCTTGCCCACGGCACTTTAAAGGAGAGATTTTTAAAGGTTTTCATTCTATTCATTCATTCATTTATTTATTATTTCTGAATGAGTAGATAGTACTTATTTTTGTAAGTAGAATTAGTTGGAAGGAAATGAAGTCTCCACTTTCTCATATGTTAGCAATATTTTCAAGGGATGGGTTGTTGAGATAGTGATCACAACTCTCAGGAACATTTTGCATCTGTGTCCGATTCTAAAAATGAAAACACCGAAGCAAACCACATACTGAGGTCATTGAAATGTCACGTACTGCCTGAGCTGCTGATAGAGCAGAGAAAGGCAAGCTTCTAATTGCCTTCATATAGATGCCATTCAGATCTGAGACCTCTGGGAAGAGATGGACAGAGATACTGACAGATAATAGACTGAGAGATAGGAAGAAATAAGGTAGATTTACATTTTAAAAACATATATTTGTGAAAGGAAACTCAGATCTATCCAACAATGTCAGATTTTCAACACTCACCTTATCTTTAACTGCTGACTGATGGTGGACACAGTGAATAAAGACAAGGATGGTGCCACTGGCTCTGAGAAGCCTGGCACACTATTGGATGGGTGAGTAGAGGTCAGGAGGCAGGTAAGGGGCAGTAGGTGTGCTGGGAAAGTCAGAGCTCTTTTTTCTGTGGGGACCACTGGCATCAGTGAGATCAGGAATGTGGTGTGAAGTAGGCAAGGGATTATCAGCTCTATTGTTCTTACTTCTGTGCCATTTCATGCCATGTGAACAGATCAGTGCATTGTGAACCCTTTGCATTACTAACAGTGAAGGCAGAGCAATGACAGTCCAGCATCCCAAGCCCGCAGCATCCCTGAGCCTCCCTGTTGCTTCCATGGGACACACCACACTCTCCTCTTTTACAGAGCAGAAGCTCAGGGTCTCAGGCATCTGCCTCATGTCATACAATGAGTGACAGAGTGAGTGCTTACCCTGTGAGTAGGCACAGAGTGGGCAACTGTGTGGTTCTATAGGAAACATTACTTCTATAGGGAGGTATGGTTTTATTTTAGATCACTCATTGCATGCTTCATATGGTGAAACTTGAATAAAGGGAAGACAATTATTTTTGCATTATTGTAACTCTCAATACTTACCCACACTTGAAATTAAATATCCCATCCACAGAGAGTTTTGAAATAAATGCATTGTCATATGAATGCTCAAGACTGCAGAAGGAAGGGTGGCTGTGGAACAGATGACTACAACAATCCCGGTACTTGTGAGACAGAGGCAGGGATCATCAACATACGCAAGGCAAGACTTGAGTTTTTGTGAACACTGTGTGTGTGTGTGTGTGTGTGTGTATGTGTGTTTGTCTATGGAACACATACTGCTTCATTCATAATATACAGAAAATTCTCAGTAAGGAGCTCTAAAAGGAATCTTTACGACCATCCTGCATGTGCTAGTGCACACTTTTGATCTCAGCACTGGGAGGAAGAGGCATGTAGATCTGTGTTTGACACCATCTTGGTTTACAGACTGAGTTCCAAGGCAGCCAGTGTGACACAGACAAATGTTGTCTGGAAAAACCAAGACTGATTAGGGGGAGGCTGAATTTCTTTCTCCTGATAATAAAAAGACAGTAAAGGATAGAGGATAAAAGAGATTCTGTAAGGAAGGAATAGACAGTCTAGTGCCCATGCTGTGCTGCGCAGACTCTCCTGTCAGGTGGACTTACCGTCAGATGCAGCTGCAATCTGGGCCTCAATGGGCAAGAGACAGAAGCTACTTAAATGCACAAGGAAAAGGATGCAAGTGACGTCATTCCTGGCTGGACTCTGCTCATTGCCAGATAAAGAATTTGTTGATTACTCCCCTCTGAGGCTTTAAAGAAGAATGTAACTAGGAGAGCCAAGGAACCTACTGGCAACTTCTGCCAAAGATTGTTTTACCCCTCAGTTTTGTTATAGTGAAAAAAATCATAATTAGTATTAAATAATAACCCTGAATAACACCATCATAAATAAAAATCAGCCCTAACATGAGTCAGTCATTTTTTGTCCAGAACTTTATTCACTACACAATCCTTTCTCTCTCTCTCTCTCTCTCTACCCTCTTACTCTCTGTGTTCATCTAAACTTCCAGCAGCCATCATAGGCATGCACTTGGAAGCTTGGGTTTCATCTGCTGTATTGTAAACACAGGATAACCCTGAACCCTCATCCCTCTTGTGCCATCTTGTCCTCCCCAAAGTCCATCATTCCATGTTCTGCTGTAAGTCAAAACCCATATTCTTTAGAGCTGCCTTCAGTGTAATTATTTGTTTTAAAACAGAGACCTGAAAGTTTATAGAATGATCTATAAATGCAAATATCTTAGATGAAAATGTAAATCTTGATATTGCCAACAGCTGAGCAAAAGTCCCAGGTTAAAAGTCAGTCTCTGTCTTAAACTTAGGCAATTGTGCAGACACAGTGAAGGACACTGTGTAGCCAGAGCTAGTCTACACAGGGTGGAAGACAGAGACAACTCTGCACTCTTGATCTGCAGCCAAATTTTTTTTGACCTTTTTCTGAATGCTAAAAGTTGCTGATCACTTTCCAATAACATGCCATTCTTCCCATGCCTTCTTCTGGTCACACAGGCCACCTTCTGAGCTCAATCCTTTCAAGTCCCCATAGACTCCTGTGTTTGAATGCTTGGCACACAGGGAGTGACACTATAAGTAGGTGGGCCCCTGACAGAATAGGTTTAGCCTTGTTGGATGAAATGTGGCACTGTTGGTTGGGCTCTGTGGGCTTCCAGTGCTCAAGCACTTCCTAGTTTGGAAGAGACAGCTCCTCCTTACTGCATCTAGATCACGATATAAGACCTCTCAGCTCCTTCTCCAGCACCATGTCTGCCTAGATGCTGCCATCCTTCCTGCCATGATGATAATGGACAAAATCTCTGAAACTGTAAACCAGCCCCAATTAAATGTTGTCCTTTAGAAGAGTTTCCTTGACCCTGCTGTTCCCTCACAGCAATGAAACCCTGAGTACTATAGCATCCTTACCTGTAACTGCTCATCTGGGGCTGCATCGACTTTGGTTGACAGAGGATCTCTGGGACTCCAGGCTCTGTCCAGTAAATAAAGCAGCTAACTAGGTATTGTTAGGACACAGTTGTCTTGGGTCCTGCATGGTGTCAGGAAAGGACCACCAATAATTTCTGGGTATCCAGCATCCAATGCAGCTGTTGATAATATTCCATCTCGGTGCCACCAGCCTGCTCTATGCCCTGCATGAAGTTCTCCAGCTTGGAAATGGAAGGCTTTGTAGAGGCCTGGGAACTGATCCATGAGGATCTCTGCTGGAGAATAGAAATAATAAGTAGTGTCATCAAACAAATCTTATGCAATAAAAATTGGTAAACGCATGCTACAGTATGTTCAAATAATAGAAATGCAATAGAAAAAAAATTTTTATAACAGAAGCTTACACACAGCATAATCTTCCCACCAAAACACAGGGTTAATAAGTAGAAAATGAAAATGACAAATCACAGGGGAAACCCAAAACCTATGCAAGGGATTCTGGGTAATTCCATGGGAGCCACAATGTGTAGACTGTGTTGATATGAGGAAATCTGCTTACTAGTGTTTGAATGTGTGAGGTTATTTTAGCTATCACTTCCTCTCTAGGCCTAAAAGATTTAGCTTTTCAAATGGTTAGTCTGAAATCTAAAGGGTAAAATGTATATCCTCTTTTGACTCTGCTCTACTGGATTCTAACCCAGGCACCACCAGAAGTTCATCTGAATGTGGTTGGTGATACCCTGCTCAACCAAGGGCCATACTGGCCAGAAGACCTGAGGGAAAAGAAAAACTAAGAAACAAAGCATGAATCTAACGAAGATAAACTCAGAAATCTATGCCTCAATCTATAATCACTCAATTCAGATGCCTAGATGCCAGTACAAGACCAGAGCCAAGATTCCATAGAAATTATCGACACAACTGTCAAAGGTAATGTAAAATGGAAAAGGCTACTAGTCCAAAACATTCAGGAAATTGAGGATTCAATGAGAAGATCACAGCTAAGGATAATAGGTATAGAAGAGAGTAAAGACACCCTGTTCAAAGGACCAGTAAATATCTTCACCAAAATCATAGAAGAAAACTTCCCTAACCTAAAGAAAGAGATGCCCAGAAACATAAAAGAAGCCCACAGAACTCCAAATAGATTGGACCAGAAAAGAAACTCCTCCCGTCACATAATAGTCAAAACACCAAATGCACAAAACAAAGAAAGAATATTAAAAGCAGTAAGGGAAAAAGTCAAGTAACATATAAAGGCAGACCTATCAGAATCACACCGGACTTCTCACCAGGGACTATGAAAGCCAGATGATCCTGGACAGATGTCATACAGACCCTAAGAGAACAGAAATGCCAGCCCAGGTTACTGTATCCAGCAAAACTCTCAATTAACATAGATGGAGAAACCAAGATATTCCATGACAAAACCAAATTTACACAATATCTTTCTACAAATCCAGCCCTACAAAGGAAAATAAATGGTAATGTCCAACATAAGGAGGCAAGCTACACCCTAGAAATAGCAAGAAACTAATCCTCTTGCAACAAAACAAAGAGAAGAAAAGCACACAAACATAATCTCACATCCAAATACGAATATAACAGAAAGCAACAATCACTATTCCTTAATATCTCTCAACATCAATGGACTCAACACCCCAATAAAAAGACATAGATTAACAAACTGGATACGCAATGAGGACCCTGCATTCTGCTGCCTACAGGAAACACACCTCAGAGACAAAGACAGACACTACTTCAGAGTGAAAGGCTGGAAAATAACTTTCCAAGCAAATGGTCGGAAGAAGCAAGCTGGAGTAGCCATTCTAATATTGAATAAAATCGATTTTCAACTAAAAGTCATCAAAAAAGATAAGGAAGGACACTTCATATTCATCAAAGGAAAAATCCACCAGGATGAACTCTCAATCCTAAATATATATGCTCCAAATACAAGGGCACCTACATACATAAAAGGAAACCTACTAAAGCCCAAAACACACATTGTACCTCACACAATAATAGTAGGAGATTTCAACACCCCACTCTCATCAATGGACAGATCATGGAAACAGAAATTAAACAGAGACATAGACAGACTAAGAGAAGTCATGAACCAAATGGACTTAACTAATATTTATAGAACATTCTATCCTAAAACAAAAGGATATACCTTCTTCTCACCACCTCATGGTACGTTCTCCAAAGCTGACCATATAATTGGCCATAAAACAGGTCTCAATAGATACAGAAAGATAGAAATAATCCCATGCGTCCTATCAGACCACCATGGGCTAAACCTGGTCTTCAACAACAATAAGGGAAGAACGCCCACATATACATGGAAGTTGAACAATGCTCTACTCAATGGTAACCTGGTCAAGGAAGAAATAAGGAAAGAAATTAAAGACTTCTTAGAATTTAATGAAAATAAAGGTACAACATACCTAAACTTATGGGACACAATGAAAGCCGTACTAAGAGGAAAACTCATAGCTCTGAGTGCCTGCAGAAAGAAACAGGAGAGAGCATATATCAGCAGCTTGACAGCACACCTAAAAGCTCTAGAATGAAAAGAAGCAAATACACCCAGGAGGAGTAGAAGGCAGGAAATAATCAAACTCAGAGCTGAAATCAACCAAGTAGAAACAGAAAGGACCATACAAAGAATCAACAGAACTAAAAGTTGGTTCTTTGAGAAAATCAACAAGATAGATAAACCCTTAGCCAGACTAATGAGAGGACACAGAGAGTTTGTCCAAATTAACAAAATCAGAAATGAAAGGGAGACATAAGTACAGAATCAGAGGAAATTAAAAAAAAATCATCAGATCCTACTACAAAAGCCTATATTGAACAAAACTTGAAAATCTGTAGGAAATGGACAATTTCCCCTAGACAGATACCAGGTACCAAAGTTAAATCAGGAACAGATAAACCAGTTAAACAACCCCATAACTCCCTAAGGAAATAGAAGCAGTCATTAAAGGTCTCCCAACCAAAAAGAGCCCATGTCCTGATGGGTTCAGTGCAGAATTCTATCAGACCTTCATAGAAGACCTCATACCAATACTATTCAAACTATTCCACAAAATTGAAACAGATGGAACGCTATGAAGCCACAATTACTCTTATACCTAAACCACACAAAGACCCAACAAGAAAGAGAACTTCAGACCAATTTCCCTTATGAATATTGACGCAAAAAATACTCAATAAAATTTTGGCAAACTGAATCCAAGAGCACATCAAAACAATCATCCATCGTGATCAAGTAGGCTTCATCCCAGGCATGCAGGGATGGTTTAATATACAGAAAACCATCAATGTAATCCATTATATAAACAAACTGAAAGATAAAAACCACATAATCATTTCATTAGATGCTGGGAAAGCATGTGACAAAATTCAACACCCCTTCATGATAAAAGTCCTGGAAAGAATAGGAATTCAAGCCCCATATCTAAACATACTAAAAGCAATATACAGCAAACCAGTAGCTAGCATCAAACTAAATGGAGAGAAACTTGAAGCAATCCCACTAAAATCAGGGACTAGACAAGGCTGCCTACTCTCTCCCTTCTCATTCAATATATTACTCTAAGTTCTAGCCAGAGTAATCAGACAACAAAAGGAGATCAAAGGAATACAGATTAGAAAAGAAGTCAAAATATCACTGTTTGCAGATGATATGATAGTATACTTAAGTGACCCCAAAAGTTCTGCCAGAGAACTACTTAACCTGATAAACAACTTCAGCAGCGTGTTGCATTATAAAATGAACTCAAACAAATCAGTAGCCTTTCTCTACTCAAAGGATAAACAGGCTGAGAAAGAAATAAAGGAAACAACACCCTTCATAATAGTCCCAAATAATATAAAATACCTCAGTGTGACTTCAACCAGGCAAGTGAAAGATCTGTATGACAAGAACTTCAAGCCTCTGAAGAAAGAAATTGAAGATATTAGAAGATGGAAAGACCCATCATGCCCATGGATTGATAGGATTAATATAGTAAAATAAAAAGCAATCTACAGATTCAATGCAATCCCCCAAAGTTCGACTCAATTCTTTATAGAGATAGAAAGAGCATTTTGCAAATTCATTCAAAATAGCAAAAAGTTCAGAATACTGAAAACTATCCTCGAAAATAAAAGAACTGGGGGAATCACCATCCCTGATCTCAAGCAGTATTACAAAGCAATAGTCATAAAAACGATAGTATTGATACAGAGACAGGCAGATAATGGAACAGAATTGAAACCCAGAAATGACCACCTACCTAAATTGATCTTTGACAAAAACTAAACCATCAATGGAATAAAGAAGCATTTTCAACAAATGGTTCTGGTTCTCAGCATGTAGAAGAATGCCCGTCGATCCATTCTTATCATCCATACAAAGCTTAAGTTCAAGGGAAATACCTCCACATCAAACCAGATACACTCAAACTAGTAGAAGAAAATGAAAATGGGTAGAGTCACAAACATATGGGCACTGGGGAAAATTTCCTGAACAAAACCAATGCTTTAAGATAAAGAATGAACAATTGGCACCTCATAAAACGCAAAGCTTCTAAGGCAAAAGGACATTTTAGGACAAAACAACAACCAACAGATGGGAAAAGACTTTGCAATCCTTCATCTATTAGAGGCTAATATAAAAATATACAAAGAACTCAAGAAGTTAGACTCCAGAGAAACAAATAACCCTATTAAAAAATGGGGTTCAGAGCTAAACAAAGAATTCACAGCTGAGGAATGCCGAATGGCTGAGAAACACCTAAAGAAATGTTCAACATCTTTAGTCATCAGGGAAATGCAAATCAAAACAACCATGAGATTCCATCAGTCAGAATGGCTATGTTAAAACTCCGGTGACAGCAGACGCTGGCGAGGATATGGAAATAGAGGAACACTCCTCCATTGTTGGTGGGATTGCAAACTGGTACAAACACTCTGGAAATCAGTCTGGCGTTTCCTTAGAAAATTGGACCCAGCTATACCTCTCCTGGGCACATACCCAAAAGATGCTCCAATATACAATAAAGACACATGCTACACTATGTTCATAGCAGCCTTATTTATTTAAGCTAGGAGCTGGGAAGAACCCAGATGCCCTTCAACAGAATAATGGACTCAAAAAATGTGGTACACCTACACAATGGAGTACTATTTAGCTATCAAAAACAATGACTTTATGAAATTCATAGGTAAATGGAGTGAACTAGAAAAGGTCATCCTGAGTGAAGTAACCCAATCTCAGAAAAACACATTTGGCATGCACTCATTAATAAGTGGATATTAGCCCAAATGCTTGCATTACCCAAGATGCAATCCACAGACTACATGAAGCTCAAGAAGTAGGATGACCAAAATGCAGATGCTTCCACTTCTTCTTAAAAGGGGAAAAATATTCATAGGAGGGGATATAGAAGCAAAGTTTAGAGCAGCTACTGAAGTAACAGCCATTCAGAGCCTGTCCCACATGTGGCTCATATAGCCCATATATAAACAGCCACCCAAACTAGATAAGATTGATGAAGCTAAAAAGTGCATGCTGAAAGGGACTGGATATAGATCTCTCCTGAGAGACACATCCAGAGCATTTCTATTACAGAGGTCAATGCTATCAGGAAACCACTGAACTGAGAACAGGACCCCCTTTCTGGGAATTAGAGGAAGGATTGAAAATGCTGAAGGAGCTTGCAACTCCATAAGAACAATGCCAACCAACCAGAGCTTCCAGGGACTAAACCACTACCAAAAGACTATACATGGACTGCATTTTTAGCAGAGAATAGCCTTGTTGGGGCACCAGTGGAAGGGGAAGCCCTTAGTCTTGCAAAGGTTGGACCCCCAGTGCAGGGGAATGTTGTGTGTGTGTGTGTGGGGGGGGTGGTAAGGGTGGTGGATGTGGGGAACACCTGTATGGGGGAGGGGTTTGGGGTGAGGACTTATGGACAGGAAACTGGGACAGGGAATAACATTTGAAATGTAAATTAAGAAATACATCTAATAAAAAAAGACAAAACCAGAAAATTCCAACAGCAATGACAGCATTCTATAAAAATGATCTTCAGTTCACATCTTGCACAAAGCAATCCACAGAGAATGCAAAGGCAGTAGCCACTTCCTCCAAAGAAGCAGAGCTAATGTGGGAATTACTAATATCTGAAATTTCATGGTGTAAAGCATCAATGCTCATAGCTGTGGATGAATGGCTCGACAAACCTCTAATACCCTTTTGAACACTTCCCCATCCACGAGTAGACTTGTTATAAGACAGGAGAGGAACACAGATCCATCTAAACAAAGAATGGTACTGTATTGATAATCTAACCTTAATATTTTTAATTTCCTGTCCCACATAAAGAACTGCCTTTTCTAGGGCATTTAACCTTTCTTTAAACCCTCTATTTATCTTTTATTGAATCAATAAGGCAATACTAACCTTCTTAGATAGTTGATCCACCTGATGAGCAGAGTGGACCGCTCTAACCAAAGAAGTGATAGATAAGGCAAAAGAAGAAATTATACCAACCAGAGCAGTAATACCTAGAATTAAGGTGGCCACAAAATGCCTACCTCTACAAAGTATGGAGGAGGCACGATGAGTGGCCTCTATGCCAGGATCAGAAAACCATGTTCCATTAACATTGACAGGCAAAAGGACATAAAGAGGCTGTTTTAATATGACAAAAACATTTTTCCTTGTAACAGTAAGACAATTAGATAATTGACAGTTTATGCAAGTAACATGATAAATACCATGACCATCCTGACAAGGGAGAAATCGCCACGCTCTTCAGAGGAAAAACTGGAGAAAGGAGCAGCCGCACAGGCTAAAACGGAAGCAGAAATCCTCTTAACCTCAGAGCGAGGTCTAATAAGGGTTACTTTATGAGTAGCAGCAAAAAGACGCTATAGATCAGGCTGAACAGGAAGCAAGTGGGGATTAAAAATTGGGGGAAAGGTAGGGGAAGCCCATCCAGGGGCAAACCAGGCATTAGCAGGGGAGGTCGGTAAGGAAGCATCTCCCTTGGTAACCTGTACTGTTTCAATTGCATAGTATAATCATGTTCTGGACTACTAACAGACCAATCTAAAAGTTTAAAAGTTTGAGCTGTAGGGTTAAAGGGAGTAAAGTACGCAGCTTTGGAGAGAAAACCCCAAGACCACCATTTAGGGTAGCCATTAATAGCAATATTCTCCCAGACAGAGATCAGCTCCTCGCCATTCTGACAAGCAGACAAAAAGGAAGGCAAAGGAGGTGAAGAAGATGGACGAGAATAATGAAAGCCATCTTTAGAAGGTAAAAACAATTTTAGAAACCAAATGTCTCGCCAACTGGTGGAATCGTCACCACAAGCATATTTCAGAGGAGTTGGAGACCTTGAGATTAACTCTTTCTCCTCTAAAGAGAAACACCCTTCAATGTCATTTTTAACAGTAAAGCACATGGGAAGGGAGTCAGTGATTCCGGAATAGTTGTAGCTGGTCAAAGTTCATTCTTTCAAATAAGAACTACTTTCTCCTCCAAGCAACGCAGTATTGTTAGCAGTCACCTTGACAAGGCCAAAATCCCAAGTGGCCACATGAAACAAGAGAGGATCAGGTAAATAAGCCCAATAGGAGTCTTGCTTGGGCAGCAGTGTAGGGAAAAAGCATTACCTGGGTGAAGAGAAGTGAAAGCGTAGTAGGAGAAGATTGGAGGGAGTGACTGGGAGGCGGAGAGAAATCACACTATCTCTTGCAGCAGAGACCAATTCTTGAAGCTGATCCCAAGTTGGCAACAGCGTGGTGGACGAGCGACCATGTGGCTGAAGCCTGGCAAAAGCAGAAGAGAGGCGCTGCTCAGAGTTGTCTGGAGTCATCAGGAATGAGGCACGCTCCGCTCTCTCATCTTTCTCAGTCGGTAGTTGAGACGAGACTTTCTGCTTTTCTGCATTGGGATTATACAATCTGATGAGGCAGTCAGGAATCCAGACTGGTGACTCGGCATCCTGTGGAAAGACACAAGCATACTCCCTTCCAGAGGAGAGAAGAACACCTATTCCCTTCCACGTAGATGAAAGGACATCTTTCCACAGAACTAATGGATGGTGATGTTCCATAGGATCCCAATGGTGCTGTACTGCAGATTTACCTTGAGAATCTTTATTCAAATAATTGAGTGCAAAAAGAGCACGATTCAATAAATAAGTGGGGGAGACATTTTAATTCTCCTCCCTGTAACTTAGCCATTTGTGTCTTTAACAATTGGTTAGATCTTTCAATAATTGCCTGCCCTTGAGGATTATATGGAATGCCTGTAGTGTGTCTAATAATAAATTTAATACAAAAGTTTGCAAAGGCTTTAGATTGATAAGCAGGACCATTAGCAGTTTCAGATGCAACAGCATGCCAAGGAATGCAAAACAAGCAAATAAATGCTGCTGTACATCTTTGACTGCTTCTCCTGTCCTGGCTGTGGCAAAAATAACTCCAGAAAAGGTATCAACAATAACATGAACAAAGGATAACTTTCCAAAAGATGAAACATGAGTTACATCCAACTGCCATAGGGCTCCAGGCTTGAATCCTTGAGGGTTAACTATAGGCAGAGAAGTTGGAAATGTTTTGAGGTGAGGTAAAGGAGATCTTAAAGGTCCTGGGGGGAGGGTGGTATTGGGGGGAGAATGGGGAGGGGAACACCCATATAGAAGGCGAGGGGGAGGTGTTAGGGGGATGTTGGCTCGGAAACCGGGAAAGGGAATAACAATCTAAATGTAAATAAGAAATACCCAAGTTAATGAAGATGAAAAAAAAAAGAAGAATATTTTCCTTTGATCTAAAGGTTCTATAGAGAAGGCAGAGGAAATATGACTTGTAGTAAATTCAGAAAATGTAGAGAGTACTTTTTGGAAGGTGATATAACGCTTGCTCCATAAAGGAGACGCAGGCTAATGAGAAGGAGTCAGAAAAATTTAACAACCGCTCAAATTGACCGATGGTGTAAGGTATTCTAATTACTTCAAAATTTTTACCCAATCTCCCCCTAATCCTTCTTCTACCCTTCACAATTATCTGAGCTACTAAACCATAATAAGGAGTCAAAACTTTTGGGGAGGAAGCAGGCAAATGGACCCATTCTAAAGGTCCTTGTTCTTGCCAGATAAGCCCAGTGGGTGTTAGGGAAATATGTAGGATAACAAATTCACAGGCCTCATATAAATCAATTCTTACAATGAGTTGTGCCTGGATGGCCTCCTCAACCAACTGCAGAGCCTTTTGTCCCTCTGGAGTTAACACTCGGAGAGATTTGGGACTACTATCTCCCTTTAAAATATCAAAAAGTGGCTATAATTGGCCAGTGGTAAGCTATAAATAAGGTCTAATCCAGTTGATTTCTCTGACCAGTGAGAATCAGAATGAATAACTCTCCCCAAATAATTACATGGGGGAATCCTTTAAAATTTTTTCAGGAGCCACGTTTAACCCATACTCATGTAAACTTTGTATAAGATTATCCCAAGCTTGATTTTAAAAAGTCAGGGAAGAATGAGCAATCAAAATATCATCCATAGAATGAAAAAGCAACAACTCAGGAAACTGCTGACGAGTGGGAGACAAAGCCATATCCACAAATGTTTGACACAAAGTGGGACTATTTTTCATTCCCTGTGGGAGCACTTTCCATTGAAAACGCTGGTTTGGCCTTTGTAAATTTGTTGAGGGTAAACTAAAGGCAAAGGCTTCCTGTCATCTGGATGCAAAGGGATAGTAAAGGAACAATCCTGCAAGTCTATAACAGACAGAATATCCTTTGGGAATCATTGTGGGAGCTGGCAGTCCTGGTTGTAGAAGAGCAGAGAGGGAACATGCAGGAGGCCTGCTTGAGCCAGGATTCCAGGTCTGGTCAATCCAGAAACCTGTTTCTCTCATTTGCTGCTATTGCTTTCTTCAACTTCACTGCTTTCTCTCTAATTTAGCTTCAGGTATGACGCTCCTGTAACATGTCACATGTAAACCCAGTGTCAGATGCAGAGAGTGGAATCAAGTCAGACCCAGATCAGAATGGCTGCACTAGATACCTCTCTCAAGGACTGCTGCCCTGCTTATCCAGACACCTGCGAATTGGCTTCTTCACCACAGGTCGTAAGACAATACTTGGCCTCCTCATGCACCAAGGTTTATAGTTGGCAAACACGGGACACTTTGCTGAGGCTCTCAGAGAACAATGCCAAACACATGTTATAGATTCTGCACTTGGCAAACTGATTGGAGTTCCTGTGAACATGGAGCTTTGGAACATCACAGTGACAGAGCCCATTTACTATGGGCTGTCTACAGTGTCCTTAGGAGCCATTCATTGTTCACTGTGGTTTCTGCCAGCATGTCTGTGACAAGGAGGTGACACTTTTGGAGTGTATTGAGTCAGAATTCGAGCTTCCTTGACTCTAAAAGCTTGCCATGTCACCAGACAGCCTCTGAGAACCGCAGCAGAGATTTTTTCCACTTTGCCACAACTCGAATCCTGATATCTCCACTAGTGTAGTTGAAAATGCCTTGAGTTATGATTTATGACTTGTTTGTGCTTTGTAACAGCCCAGGAAACTTTGAAACAAGTCATTGTAGGAAACCTGAGCCCAAGTTCCTGGGCCATGGTCATTCATGTTTGCCTCAAGAATAATAAGCAATTTCCCTTTGAATGAGAACTGTGTTTGGTTCTGAGTGTTACATTTATGTGCTATGAGGGCAATTTGAAACCACTGAGGTATGTGAACTATCCATATTTGAGTTTCTTTCTTTCAAAAAGTATTTTTATTTCTTTTTTCTTTTCTTTTTTTTTTACATTCCAGATTTTATTTCTCTCCTCATCCACCCTCCAACTTTTCCATATCCCTCACACCCCTATCTCTATGAGGATGTCCCCATTCCACCACCCCACCTGAACTCTAAACTCCCTGGGGCCTCCAGTCTCTTGAGGGTTAGGTGCATCTTCTATGACTGAACCCAGACCCAGCAGTCCTCTGCTGAGTATGTGTTGGAGGGCTTATTTCAGCTGGTATACGCTGCCTGGTTGGTGATCCAGTGTCTAAGCCGTCTCAAGGGTCCAGGTTAATTGAGACTTCTGGTCTTCCTACAGGGTTGCCCTCCTCCTCAGCTTCTTCTAACTTTTCCCTAATTCAACCAAAGGGGTCAGCAGCTTCTATTCAATGGTTGGGTGAGCATATCTTCATCTGACTCTTTTAGCTTCTTGTTGGGTCTTTTGGAGGGCAGTCATGATAGGTCCCTTTTTGTGAGTGCTCCATAGCCTCAGTAATTGTGTCAGGCCTTGGGGCCTCAGCTTGAGAGCTGGATCCTGCTTTGGACTTGTCACTGGATCTTCTTTTCCTCAGGCTCTTCTCCATTCCCAGGCCTGCAGTTCTTTCAGACAGAAAAAATTATGGGTCAGAGTTTTGGCTGTTGGATAGCAACCCCATCCCTCACTTGATGCCCTGCCTTTCTGCTGAAAGTGGATTCTACAAGTTCCCTCTCCCCACTGTAGAGCATTTCATCTAGGGCCCCTCCCTTTGAGTCCTGAGGGTCTCTCACCTCTTGGGTCTCTGGTACATTCTGGAGGGTGCTCTCTACTCCCTACCTCTGGAGATTGCCTGTTTCCATTCTTTCTGCTGGCACTCACTGCTTCAGTCCTCCCCACATCCCCCTCAGTACCAGATCATGTTCCCCTCCCCCCTGCCACTTTCCCTCCCAAAACACTCCCCATGTGGTTACTTTCTTCTTCCTCCCAAAGTGGGACTTAGGCATCCTCACTTGGGCCCTACAGCTTGTTGAATTTTTTGAATTCAGTAGACTGTATCTTGGGTATTCTGTACTTTTTTGGACTAATATTTACTAATTAGAAAGTACATACCATTTATGCACTTTTGGCTCTTTTAAGTATTATTTTTACTATATCATAATACAGGAGCTGAAGGGAGAAAAATATAACTTGTCGTTTATTTTTAATCTAATTTCAAATTTACATAAATTATCAATAAAATACAAAGAATTTATTCGATATGCCATGTCTCAATTCGCCTCTTGTAAACATTGCTAAACACATTTTAAAAACTTATTCTATGTTTATCAGTTGAACATATTATGATCATTTATTACTCATGACATAAATTTGGAGTGATAAGAAAATGCATAGTACTACAAAATAAAATAACCATTATTAGCTTCAAAAAATGTAACAAAGAGAGAATACAAATAGAGTTTGTGAATGGGGAATTAGGTTAATGAAGAAATTTTAGGAATCGACAAATGATTCTCTAAAAAGGAATGAATATGAAATGAAACAAGAAGGATGAGGAATAACCTCAGTATAGAATGGGAAAAACAGATGTGTAGAGAAAAGGAAAAGAAATATACATTCTTAATTGTTTACTTCATTGTTTCTGGAAAGAGGAATTTTCACCCAACAATTTCTTTATAGCCTCAGTGACATTCTTATTCCTAAGACTATAGATTATTGGGTTCAACAGAGGCGTGAGTATGGTGTAAAACACAGACACCACCATGTCCTTCTCAGGGGTATGGAATGAGCTAGGTAGCATATATGTATAGACAGCAGCACCATAGAAGAGAATGACCACCGTCATGTGGGAGGAACAGGTAGCAAGAGCCTTCTTCCTGCCCTCCGCTGAGTTCATCCTGAGAACAGTGAGGAGGATGGATGAGTAGGAGCCTGAAATGACTGTCACGGGGATGAGAAGCATGAGCACACAACACACATACATGAGGGTCTCATAGAGCCAGGTGTCTGAGCAGGAGAGCTTTGTCACAGCAGGGACCTCACAGAAGAAGTGTTGGATCTCCCGAGATCCACAAAATGGGAATGTCATAGTGACAGGGGTGAGCATGAAGCCATCTAAGGATCCCAGGAGCCAACAGACAGACAACAGGAGGAGACACACCCTGTGGTTCATGAGGACAGGATACCGGAGTGGATGGCAGATGGCCACATAGCGGTCATAAGACATGGCAGCCAGAAGGAAAAATTCTGACCCCACAAGTGTCAGGTAGAGGAACATCTGCATCCCACAGGCAGCAGCTGAGATCCTGTGGTTCCCCAGGACCTGGTCCATGAGCATCTTGGGCACAGTGACAGAAATGTACATCATGTCCATGAGGGACAGCTGGCTGATGAAAAAGTACATGGGTGTGTGGAGTTGGGTGTCAGAGAGTATCAACAGGATCAGGAGGGCATTCCCAGATAAGGCCATCAGGAAAACCACAAATATGAGCACAGCAAGCAGGGAAGGGTGTTTGGATTGACTAAAGAGTCCCACCAGATCAAAATCTGACTGTCCAGTGTAGTTGTTCATCCAGGTGGTGATGTCCATGGGTGTCTCCTAGGCAACCAAGAAGCTTTGAGGTTCACTAACTATTGATAGGTGCACAAGGCTATTATGTTAAAAAGTCTCCTGGCTGCTATATTTGAAAATGATAATCTGCCTATAATTTAAGACAAAAATTATATTGCCTTAACAAAGCAATAATTCACAGATGTGGCTAGAGACATCGTCACTCAGAGTAGAGACAACACTGATCTTTGCTGATGACAAATATGTTCTTTATGAATAAGGTCTTCAAATTTGCATAATGATTTTTTCATTACTAACAAATATAGTGAAAACAACAAACCACAATGAAAGTGAATTGAAAACAAGGAAATAAGTAAACACATTAATTATTCAGAACATTAACACACAAGTTATTCTTCAGAAGCATTGCAGAACTGCTTCTAAGATTATCACAATATGGGACATGCTCTCCAGTTTAGCATGCATTGAAGAACGTGGTCTTAATATGGTACAAGATCTTATTGAGTGCTGTATACAGCCCATTTCAAATTGAATTCAAACTGTCCTGTAACTTTGTTTTGATAAATAAATGATCTTTAAATGTACATTCATATAAATGTATTCATATGAAATTGTAGACACAATAATACACGTAATGTGTTTCTCATCCAACACTGGTTAGACACAGTTAATTGGAAGTCCCACCTCTTGTGGTCTCTGCTTCTCCTAGTTCATCTCCTCACAGGCTGTCCATTTGCTCTAAGCTTCATCAGGAGACTGAGGCTTTAGCAGTCACTGCTGGTAGCCAGGCCAGGGTGTGGCAGCAACATCTTCGTGGACTGTCAGCCACTTACTTTCTTATGGAGTCTGAGGGCAGAGAACAGAGCTCTAGGATGTTCCTGAGAGCAGTTCACCATTCCTTCACCCCACACTCACCCTGCCTCTGTGTTAGATGCTGAGAGAAACCCAGGGACACATTAACCTTGGTTGCACTGAACAATGTCAGTGCCAACCCATGCTGGGACAATAGTACAAGAATGTAAACTAAGCTTGAAGGTTTCAATAGCCACAACACAGTGAGAAACAGCATCAGACACCATGTATCCAGCCTCCTGGACCAGGCTCAGAAATGCCTCTTCCACATGCACTTCTTAAAGAGAGATTTTTAAAGTTTTTTTTTTAATTTCTAAACTAGTAACATAATTTTGATTTCCCTAAGCAATAGGAAGAAAATTAAGTCTCTTGCTGAGATGTTAGCAATAATTACAAGAGACGGGCCGTGAGATAAAAAGCACAAGTCTCTGGAACATTTATATAACAAAGGGACAAAAGCAAACCTGTTCCTGAAGCCTTTAAAGTGCCTCGTTCTGCCCAAGCTGCTGCTGATATGGAGAACACAGAGAGGTTCTTGGTGCCTCATATAAATGCCAGGTAGATTTGAGACCTATGGGAAGAGATGGACAGAGATAGAGACAGAAGATAGAGTGAGAGATAGGAAGTAACAAGATAGATTTCCATTTTAAAAAGAAGTGTTCATGAAAAGAAACTTAGATCTTTTAAAAGTTTAAACCTTTTAATGTTCAGTTTATGTTTTTATGCTGACCCAGTTTGTAGTTTTGATGGTGAACAAAGACTGGGGAGGGAGCCACAGACTCTGAGAGGCTCTGAACACTGTCTGCTGGGTGAGTGGAGGTCATGAGGCAGGTGAGGCGCAGGAGGTGTGTTTTCAGGGTCAGTGCCCTGTGTCAAGTGGTGTCCACTGGCATTAGTGTCCCCAGGCAGCAGTGAGCATGGGGTCTGCAGAAGGTAAGGGATTATCAGCTCTCTGGTTCTTACTGCTGTGCCATTTGATGCCATGTGAACAGCTTGATGCAATGTGAACCCTTTGCATTGCTAACAGTGAAGGCAGAGCAATGACAGAGCAGCATCCCAAGCCAGCAGTGTCCCTGAGCCTCTCTGGTGATTCCGTTGCACCCAGCACACTCCCCTCTTTTATAAAAGAGAAGCTCAGGGTCTCGGGTATCTGCCTCATGTCCCACAACCACTGACAGAGTGAGTACTTACCCTGTGAGTAGGCACAGAGTGGGTGCTTGTCTAGGTTCTACAGGAAACATTACTTCTTCAAGAACATATACTTTGAATTTGTGTTACCCACTGTCTGCTTCATATTGTGGAATGTAAACAAAATGAAGACAGTTAATTTTGCATTATTGTAACCATTAAAAATTACCTACGCTTGAAATTAAATAAACCACCAAAAGACAGTTTTGAAAACAAATGTCCTGCCCTAGGAGTAATTAAAAATGCAGAAGGGTGGCTGTGTTTCCAGATGACTTACAGTCTAACATTTGTTAGTCTAAGGCAGGGGGAACAAAGTATAGTCAAGGCATGTCTTGTGGGTATCTGTCAGTGCGTGCGTGCGTGCGTGTGTGTGTGTGTGTGTGTGTGTGTGTGTGTGTGTGTGTAGTACAATTGCTTCATTTCTATTATAGAAAAATTCTCAGTAAGGTAGTACTGAACAGAATCCTTAGGAAGAAGCTGTTTGTGGTAGTGGACAGCTTTAATCCCAGCCCTGGGATGGAGAGCCATATGTAAATCAGAGTTTTAGGCCAGCCTGGTCTACAGAGTGAGTTACTGGACAGCCAGGGCTCACCAAACAAAGAAAGAGAAGGAGAAGTGGAGGGGAAGAAGGAGGACGATGAGAAACTGGAAAAAGAAGAGGAATAAAAGAGGAAGAAGCCGAGTTTCTTTCCTCCTTATATGTAAGACAGTAAAGAATAAAGAATAGAAGAGGTTCTGTAAAGAAAGAACAGACTGTCTAGTGACCATCCTGTGATGTACAGACTCTCGTCAGGTCTACTCACCAACAGATGCATCTGCAGCTGTAGTCTGAGCCGTAAAGACCAAGGTCCAGCAGCTGGTTAAGTGCACAAGGAACAGGAGCCATGTGACGTCATCCCTGGGTGTATACTGCACATTCCCAGATAAAGATTTTGTTAATACCTCCCTTCTGGGACGAAAAGAAGAATGCAAGAACCAGGGAGGCTACCAGATACCTCTGCCAAGCCAGATTTACCCTTCTGTTTTATTATAGTTAAAAAATAACCAGTATTAAAAATAACCCTAAATATCATCATCTTCAAGAAGAATCAGCCCCAATCAGTTACTGTATGTCTGGGACTTCGTTCACTCTTCAGAATTCTCTCCCCACACCCTCTTACTCTCTGTTTGTATATTTATATAAACTTTCAGTTGCCTTTGTGACATACTATCTTTCATAGGTGTGGACTTGAAAGCTTGATGTTCATCTGCTAAACTATAAACACTGGCCCTTACAGTGCACGGCATGCTAAAAAAGTCACACCCTTCTATAATCTGCAGACAGTTGTGCAGACACAGTGAAGGACACTGTTCAGTCAGAGCTAGTCTACACAGGGTGGAAGACAGAGCCAACTCTGCACTCTTGATCTGCAGCCAAATTGTATTGAACTTTTTCTGAATGCTAAAGGTTTCTGATCACTTTCCAACAACATGCCACTGTTCCCACGCCATCCTCTGGTCCCACAGTGTCCTGTGTTCACACAGGCCAGCTCCTGAGCTCTGCCCAGGGATTTAGACTACAGATGGAAGAGTGTCTTGAATCCTTACCCACTTGATTCAAGTGCATTCCTGGGTGGACATTGGCAGGGGACGGGGAAAGGAATGGGGTCCTTCCCTATAGCTGCTGGCCTTGGGCAGCTGCATCAAGTGTGGTTGACAGAGGTACTGTGCAACTCCAAGCTATGTCCAGCACCTAAGGCAACTGACCAGGCATTGTCAGGACTCAGCTGTGTCAGGTCCTGCATTGTTTCAGGAAATGACCACCAGTAGTTTCTGAGTATGCAGCATCAAATGCTCAGTGAAGGGTACATGCAACTGCCAAGGTGATGATATTCCATGTCAATGTCACAAGACTGCCCCATTCTGTGCATGAAGTTCTCCAGTCTGACATAAGAAGGCTTTGTAGCATCCTAGAAACTGACTCATGAGGATCTCTTTTGGAGAAGAAAATATTTAGTGTTATCAAGCAATCAAATGTAAAAAAGTGATAAAGTGATAAGCTCCAATAAGAACAAGTCATAGAAATGTAATAAAACATTTTTATGTAAAAAATGATAGTGATAAGCTCTAATATGAACAAGTCATAGAAATGTGATAAAAACAGAAATTGCTATAACAGAAGTTCATATACAGCACAATCTCCTACAAATACACAGGATGAACCAGTAATTAGTGGAAATAACAAATCTATTTGCCCCACACAGGAGTAGCTCAAAAGCTTTGCAAGAGACTCTGGCCAATGCCATAGGAGCCACAATGTGGAGATTGTGCTGGCCTGGATTTTGGGTGTCCATGTCCGAGTCTGTGAGGTTGCTTTAGCTATTACTTGCCCAAACCTAAAAGATAGGGCTTTTCAAAGGTCTTAGTCAAGCTTTTACTGCTATGATCAGACACCATGGCCAAGGCAACTCTTTTAAAGACCACATTTAATTGGGGCTAGTTTAGTCTACTATCATCAAAGCAGTAGCATGGCAGTGTCTGGGCAGGCATGATATAGGAAGAGCTGGGAGTTCTACATCTTATCCTGAATACAAACAGAAGACTGACTTGCAAGGAACTAGGATGAGGGTCTTAAAGCTCATACACACAATGATGTACTTCCTCCAACAAGGCCACACCAAATCCAACAAGGCCACAACTCCTAAGTGTGCCACCCTCTGGGCCTCACACATTTAAACCATCACAAAAGCTTAGTGTAAAATTGAAAGGACAAAATGTATGCCCATTTATTGATCCTGCTTTACCAGATTCAAACCTGGCCACCAACAGAAATCCAGCTCATCTTGGGTAGATAGACCCTGTTCAACCATAGGCAACAATGGCCAGAAGACCAGAGCGGAAACAGAGACCAAGAAACAAAGTACACATCTAATAAAGACAAACACAGAAATCTGTACCTCAAAGTGTAATCTCCCCAAATGTAGATGCCTACATGCCAGCACAAGAACAGAACCAACCATAGCGAAGGTAATATGTCACCACCGGAGCCCAAGCATACTATTATAGCAGGCCTGATTATTTCAACACAAGTGAAGGCCAAGAAAAATACCTTAAAACAAACTTTAGGTAGATCATATAGGTCCTTAAAGAGGGAACTGGAAAAGTCTAGACAGTCAAGGAAACAAACAAAACAGTTGAAGGATATGACTAAAACTGCTCAAGACTGGAAAAAGGAACTTGAAGCAATAAAGAAAACACAGAGGGATTTGTGGAAATAAAAGATCTAGGTAAGCAAACAGGAACTGCTTACAGATGCAGGCATCACCCACAGAAAACAGGGGATGCAAGGCAGAATCTCAGCTGTTGAAGATATGATAGAAAAATTTGATACATTGGTGACAGAATATATTAAATCTAAAAATTCCTGACACAAACATTCAGGAAAAGCCAAACCTATTTCTAAGGGATAGAAATAGGAGAATAATTTCAATTTAAAGGCCCAGAATATATTTTTGACAAAGTCATAGAAGAAAATTTTCCTAACCTAAAGAAGGAAATGCCTATAAAGGTACAGGAAACTTACAGAATAGTAAGAGATTTATTGGTTCAGGAAAGGAAGTCTACCTGCCACATAATAATCAAAACACCAAATAGACAGAACGAAGAGACAATATTAAAAGCTGCAAGAGAAAAAGTCCAAGTGACATATAAAGGAAGTCCTATTAGAGTTACACTCGACTTCTCAATGAAGACTCTCAAAATCAGAAGTGCCTGGACAGAGGTATCCAGTCTGTATGAAACCAGAGATACCAGCCAAGAGACTATACCAAACAAAATTTATGAGGCCACAATCAACCTGATGCTCAAGCCATACAAATATTCAACAGAATAAGAGAATTACTAATCAATTTTCCTTAGGAACATAAATTTAAAATAGTCAATAAAATGTTTGCAAACCAAATCCCAGAACACAATAAAAACATCATCTATCACGACCAAGTAGATTTCATCCCAGAAATATCAGGATGGTTCAACATTAGAAAATTAGTTAAATATAACTCATGAAATAAACAATCTGAAAGAATAAAACACACATGACCATCTTACTAGGTGCTAAAAGAGCTTTTGACAAATCCAACACCCTCTCATGACATAAATATGATGGAGATTAGGGATTCAAGGGACATACTTCAACACAATAAAGGCCATTTACAGCAAGCCTGTAGCTATCACCAAATTAAATGGAGATAAACTCAAAATAATGCCACTAAAATCAGGAACAAAGCAAGGCTGCCTACTCTCTCCATATATATTCAACACAGTGCTTAAGACAATAAGACAGTTGAAGGAGATTAAGAGGATACAAATTGGAAAGGAAGAAGTCAAAGTATTACTATTTGCAGACGATGTGATAGTATACATAAGCGACCCCAAAATTTCTACAAGAGAACTCCTACAACCAATAAACCCCTTTAGCAAAGTGGCTGGATAAATAATCAACTATCAAAAATCAGTAACCCTCCCATATATAAACATAGAAAGGGCTGAGAATGGAAGCAGGGAAACAACACCTTTCACAATGGCCACAAATGATATAAAGTATCTTTGGGGTAACGCTGATCAAGCAAGTGAAAGACTTGTGACAAAAACTTCAACCCTTTGAAGAAAGAGATTGGAGAAGATGCAGGAAGGTGGAACCATCTCCCTGGTCCACCATCTTGGACAAGTAAGATCAGCCTAGGGAAAGTAGCCGTACTGTCAGAAGCAGTGAAAAGATCCAAAGTGATATCCACGAAGACAGCAACATAAGTTTTGTGGGCCAGGAAACGACAGCACTCAACTTCAAATGGAAAGAAGCAACAATGACAAAAACAAACAAGCACCACAGGACAGCTACTACCATCCTGTACAAGATAAGAACTTCTGCAGGAATCACCATCCCTGATGTGAAGCTGTACTACAGAGCTGTAGTCACCAAATCCACCAGGTGTTGGTAACCCAGATAGAAATTCACACACCTATGGACCACTGAGTTTTAATAAAGAAGCCAGAAAGACACATCTTTAACACATAGTGCTGGTCTAACTTGGTGTTTGTAAGCAGAAAACCCCAATAGATCAACATTTATCAACCTGCACAAAACTAAAGTCCAAGTGGATCAAAAACCTCAACATAAAACTAGATACATTGAACCTGATAGAAACCCGATAGAAAGTGGGGATAGCCTTGCACCCATTTGCACAGGAGACAACGTCATAAACAGAACATAGATAGTATACACACTTAAATCATCAATCTATAAATGGGACCTCATGAAACTGAAAAGCTTCTATAAGGCAAGGCCATCACCAATAGGACAAAACAGTAGGCTTTGCAATGGGAAAAGGTTTTCACTAAGTCTACATCTGATAGAGAGCAAATATCAAAAATGGACACTCACTTGTGGCTCAAAAAAAAAAGTGATTCCTAATTTTCTTTGAAGTGAGAGGTCTATTGGATTTTGAGGGATTCATTTAAATGCAAACACAGCGACACTGACAATTTAAAATGCTCAGGGAAACTTGAACTATCCAGATTTAAATTCTTTTAACCTTATTTTTTTACTACAGCACACCACAGGAGCTGAAGAGAGAAAACTCTATTTTGCTCTTTATTTTCATCAAATTTCAAATTTACATAAATTATCAATAAAGGACACAGAATTATTTCAATATGCCTATTATGTCAACTCATCACTTGTTAACTTTGTTAGCCAATTTTCTTTCCATGCTCTATGTTTTACCAGTTGCACAGTCACAGGCAGTATGACATGACTTTTGAATGATAAGATTATTGACACGAAAAATTAAGTAGCCATCACCAACTTCATAAAATGTAACATTTACAGAATACATATTAAGAGTATGAATGCACAAGAAGTAAATTAATGAAGAAAATTTTAGAATAGAGAAAGAGTTCTATAAAAAGGGATGAATATGAAATGAGGCCTAATGGATCAGGAGTAACTTCAACACAAAGACTGGATCAACAGATGCATAGAGACAAGGAAAAGGAATATGCATTCCAGATTACTTTACAATTTCCTGGAAGAGAGTGCTGACACCCAGCAGTTTCTTCATAGCCTCAGTGACATTCTTATTCCTAAAACTATAGATTAATGGGTTCAACAGAGGTGTGAGTATGGTGTAAAACACAGACACCACCATGTCCTTCTCAGGGGTGTGGAACGAAGTAGGGAGCATGTAGGTATAGACAGCAGCACCATAGAAGAGAATGACCACAGTCATGTGGGAGGAGCAGGTGGCAAGGGCCTTCTTCCTGCCCTCTGCTGAGTTCATCCTGAGAACAGTGAGGAGGATGGATGAGTAAGATCCTGAAATGACTGTCACAGGGATGAGAATCATGAGCACACAGCACACATACATGAGGGTCTCATAGAGCCAGGTGTCTGAACAGGAGAGCTTTGTCACAGCAGGAACCTCACAGAAGAAGTGATGGATCTCCCGAGATCCACAAAATGGGAAGGTCATGGTGACAGGGGTGAGCATGAAGCCATCTAAGGATCCCAGGAACCAACAGACAGACAACAGGAGGAGACACACCCTGTGGTTCATGAGGACAGGATACCGGAGTGGATGGCAGATGGCCACATAACGGTCATAAGACATGGCAGCTAGAAGCAAAAATTCTGACCCTCCCAGTGACAGGTACAAGAACATCTGCATCCCACAGGCAGCACCTGAGATCCTGTGGTTCCCCAGCACCTGGTCCATGAGCATCTTGGGCACAGTGACAGAAATGTACATCATGTCCATGAGAGACAGCTGGCTGATAAAAAAGTACATGGGTGTGTGGAGTTGGGTGTCAAAGAGGATCAGCAGGATCAGGAGGGCGTTCCCAGACAAGGCCATCAGGAAAACCACAAATATGACCCCAGCAAGCAGGGTAGGGTATTTGTATTGACTGAAGAATCCAAGCAGGATGAAATCTGAAAATTGTCCAGTGTAGTTGTTCATCCAGTTAGTAATGTCCCCGAGTGTCTCCTAGGCAACCAAGAAGCTTTGAGGTCAGTGACTGCCTATTGATGAGTGCACAAATCTATTATGTTAAAAAGTCTACTGTCCTCTACATCTGACAGTGATAATGAACCTGTAATTTAAGGAACTTGACAAAGTAAGAATTCCCAGGTATGGGTACAGTGTCATCACTCAGAGTAGAGCTGACACAGTTCATGGCCATGATCTTTGCTGATGACATACAGGTTCTCTACCAATAAGTTCTTCAAATTTACATAATGATTTTTCATTACTAACAAAAATAGTGAAAGCAAACAAAACACAATGAAAGTGAAATGAAAACAAGGAAATAAGCACACATATTCTTCAGAACATTAACACACAAGTTATTCTTCAGAAGCATTGCAGAACTGCTTCTAAGATTAACACAATATGGGACACGCTCTCCAGTTTAGCATGCATTGAAGAACGTGGTTTTAAAATAATATGGTACAAGACCTTATTGAGTGCTGTATACAGCCCATTTCAAATTGAATTCAAACTGTCCTGTAACTTTGTTTTGATAAATAAATGATCTTTAAATGTACATTCATATAAATGTATTCATATGAAATTGTAGACACAATAATACACGTAATGTGTTTCTCATCCAACACTAATTAGACACAGTTAATTAGAAGTCCCACCTCTTCTGGTCTCTGCGTCTCCTAGTTCATATCCTCACAGGCTGTCCATTTGCTCTAAGCTTCATCAGGAGACTGAGGCTTTAGCAGTCACTGCTGGTTGCCAGGCCAGGGTGTGGCAGCAAAATCTTTGTGGTCTGTCAGCCACTTACTTTCTCATGGAGTCTGAGGACAGAGAACAGAGCTCTAGGATGTTCCTGAGAGCAGTTCACCATTCCTTCACCCCACACTCACCCTGCCTCTGTGTTAGATGCTGAGAGAAACCCAGGGACACATTAACCTTGATTGCACTGAACAATGTCAGTGTCCACCCATGCTGGGACAATAGTACAAGAATGTAAACTAAGCTTGAAGGTTCAACAGCTGCAACACAGTGAGAAACAGCATCAGACACCGTGTATCCAGCCTTCTGGACCAGGCTCAGAAATGCCTCTTCCACATGCACTTCTTAAAGAGAGATTTAAATTTGTTTTTTAAATTTCTAAACTAGTAACATAATTTTGATTTCCCTAAGCAATAGGAAGAAAATTAAGTCTCTTGCTGAGATGTTAGCAATAATTACAAGAGAGGGGCCATGAGATAAAAAGCACAAGTCTCTGGAACATTTTATATAACAAAGGGACAAAAGCAAACCTGTTCCTGAAGCCTTTAAAGTGCCTCGTTCTGCCCAAGCTGCTGCTGATATGGAGAACACAGAGAGGTTCTTGATGCCTCATATAAATGCCAGGCAGATTTGAGACCTATGGGAAGAGATGGACAGAGATAGAGACAGAAGATAGAGTGAGAGATAGGAAGTAACAAGATACATTTCCATTTTAAAAAGAAGTGTTCATGAAAGGAAACTTAGATCTATTAAAAGTTTAAACCTTTTAATGTTCAGTTTATGTTTTTCTGCTGACCCAGTTTGTAGTTTTGACAGTTATCAAAGACTGAGGAGCGAGGCACAGACTCTGAGAGGCCCTGAACACTGTCTGTAGGGTGAGTGGAGGTCAGGAGGCAGGTGAGGGGCAGGAGGTGTGTTTTGAGGGTCACTGACCTGTGGTAAATTGTGTCCACTGGCATCAGTGTCCCCAGGCAGCAGTGATACCAGGAATGTGGTATCTGGAGAAGGCAAGGGATTATCAGCTGTCTGGTTCTTACTGCTGTGCCATTTGATGCCATGTGAACAGCTTGGTGCATTGTTAACCCTTTGCATTACTAATAGTGAAATCAGAGCAATGGCAGAGCAGCATCCCAGGCAAGCAAAAGCTGTAAGCCTCCCTGTTGCTTTCACGGGCCTCACCACACTCTTTTCTTTTATACGTGAGAATCTCAGGATCTCAGACATCTGCCTCTTTTCAGACAACCACTGACAGAGTGAATGCTTACCCTGAGAGTAGGCACAGACTGGGCACCTACCCGGGTTCTATGGGAAACAATACTTCTTCAAGAGCATATACTTTCAATTTGTGTTACCCACTGTCTGCTTCATATCGGAATATGAATAAAATGAAGACAATTACTTTTGCATTATTGTAACTGTCAAAAATTACCTACACTTGAAATTAAATAGATCGCCCAAAGACAGTTTTGATAACAAATGCCTTGTCCTATGAGTAATTAAAAATACAGAAGGGTGGCTGTGTTGCCAGATGACTACAACAGTCCTAGCATTTAGGAGTCTGAGGCAGGGGGATCAACAACATAGTCAAGGCATGTCTTGTGGGCATCTGTCAGTGTGTGTGTGTTTGTGTGTATGTATGTGTGTGTATGTCTGTATGTGTATGTGTATGTGTATGTGTATGTGTGTGTGGTGTGTGTATGTGTGTGTGTGTGGTGTGTGTATGTGTGTGTGAATGTCTGTGTCTGTCTGTGTGTGTCTCAGTGTATGTGTGCAGGTGTGCTTGTGTGTCTGTGTGTGGATTACAATTGCTTCATTCATATCATTGAAAAGTTATCGGTAAGGAAGTACTGAATGGAATCCTTAGGAAGAAGCTGGGTGTGGTAGTGTGCAGCTTTAATCCCAGCCCTGGGATGGAGAGGCATATGTAGATCAGAGTTTTAGGTCAGCCTGGTCTACAGAGTGAGTTACTGGACAGCCAGGGCTCACCAAACAAAGAAAGAGGAGAAGGTGGAGGGGGAGAAGGAAGAAGAAGAGGAGGAACAGGAAGAAGCCGAATACCTTTCCTCCTTATAATGAGTAAGACAGTAAAGAATAAAGAAAAAAGGTTCTCTGAAGAATGAACAGACTGTCTAGTGACCATCCTGTGCCATGCAGACTCTCCTGCCAGGTCTACTCACCACCAGCTGCAGCTACAGATGTATCCTGAGCTGTATGGACCGAGGTAAGGCAGCTGGTTAAGTGCACAAGGAACAGCAGCCACGTGACGTCATCCCTGGCTAGACTCTGCACATTTCTAGATAAAGCTTTTCTTAATTCCCCTGAGGGACTTTAAATAAGAATGAAAGCAAGAGAGTCAGGGATGCTAACAGAATCCCATGCTATAGGCTGAGTTTTACTCTTTAGTTTTGCTGAAGTGAAAAATCATAGTGAGTATTAACAATAACTTGGAATATTGTAATCATAAGTAAATATTAGGTGCAACATGATGATTGTATGTCAGTTATTATATGTCTGGGTTATTGTTCATTGTACAGAATTCTCTCCTCCTCTTCCTCCTTTTCTCTCTCTCCCTCCCCCACCATGTGTTCTATAAATTCCAGTAGTTTTTGTGACATTTTTCTTATGTGTGAACTCAGAAACTAGGGGTTCAGCTGCTATTTTGTAAATCCTGACTCATTTTTTCATTAATATTATCTATTTACTCACTTAACATGATCACAGAAACCCCTCTCCTCTCTTCCCTGTCCCACCATCACAAGTCCATCTCCCCATTATCCCCTCTTCTCCTCAGATATGAGAAATCCCACCTTGGGCACCGTTCCACCTTGGGGCATCAAATCAGAACAGAACTAGGCACATCTTCTCCCACTAAGGTCAGAAAAGGTAGTATAATTGGGGAAGGGGATTCAATAGTAGACAACAGAGTCAGAGACAGCCTCTACTCCACTTGTTAGGGGACCCACATGAACACCAAGCTGAAAATCTGCTAAAAATGTATGAGGCCTAGGTCTAGCTCCTGCATGCTCTTTGGTTGGTGGTTCAATCTCTGTAAGTCCTCATGGGTCCAGGTTATTTGACCCTGTAGGTCTTCTTGTCATGTTCTTGACCCATCCAGCTAGCATGACACTATCCCCCTACTCGTTCACAATACTACCCAAGTTCTGCCTCATGTTTGGCTGTGGGTCTCTGTATCTACTTCCATCAACTGCTGAGGGAAGCCTCTCAGGATCCAGTTATGCTAGCCTCCTGACTGCAAACATAGCAGAATATCACCAATAGTGTCAGGGGTTGACTCTCTCTACTTGGGCCAGTCGTGGGTTGGACATTCCCTCCATCTATGCTCCATCTTTAATCTTGTGCATCTTGTGGACAGGACAAATTTTGGGTTGAGAGTTTTGTGGGTGAGTTGTTGTCCCTCTCCTTCTACTGGAAGTCCCACCTTACTTCAGGAGGTGTCCCCTTCAGTCATCATATTTCTAGCTACTAGGAGGCTCAGCTAGGGTCACCCCCTTAAACTCTGTGGCATCTTACCTGTCCCAGGTCTCAGTCCCAGAGATGCCCCCATCAATTTCTGTTCTTTCTCCCAGCCATTGCTTGCCCCTCTTCCCCACACCTGATAGCCATCACCGTTCCCCCCTCTCCCACTGTTTTCTTCATCTATCCACATCCATAAAATGTCTATTTTATTTCCCCTTCTGAGTGTCTGACTGCCCATGGTCCTTGCTTAAAGGTCATGATTATGTTGTCCACAGCGGGCATAGAGGCAGGAAGGGAGCAGCTCTATTCCTGCCGTCTCAGATCTCTGAGATTCTCAGGGTTTGAACATGCTTCCTCCTCAGCAGTGCTATACACATTTGGTGACTCTGTCAGTGTGTCCTACATCTCTACCCCATTTTTAAATTGAGTTATTTGGTTTGTTGGTGTCCAATCTTTTGAGTTCTTTATATATTTTGATTATTAGTCTACTGTTGGATGTAGGGTTGATAAATATCTTTTTTGCAAACCTAATTGTTTATTAAGCTATATTGAAATATTGTGCTCAATATTTATGGTGCACATTCATATGGTGAGATTTCGTTCAACCTCTATCTTTTTTCCATTGGATGGTTTTGGCTCCTTTGTCAAAAATCAAGTGACCATAGGTGTGTGGATTCATTTCTGGGTCTTTAGTTCTATTTCACTGGTCTATCTGTCTGTCTCTGTACCAATACTATACAGTTTTTTTAAAATCACTATTGCTTTGTAATACTGCTTGAGTTCAGGGATAGTGATTCCCCCTGAAGTCCTTTTATTGTTGAGGATAGTCTTAGCTATCCTGGGTTTTTTGTTATTCCAGATGAATCTGTAAATTGTTCTGTCTAATTCTATGAAGAATTGGATTGGACTTTTGATGGGGATTGCATTGAATCTGTAGATTGCTTTTGGTGAAATGGCCATTTTTACTATATTAATCCTGCTAATCCAGGAGCATGGGAGATCTTTCCATCTTCTGAGATCTTCTTCAATTTCTTTATTCAGAGGCTTGAAGTTCTTATCATATAGGACTTTCACTTACTTGGTTAAAATCACACCGAGGTATTTTATATTATTTGGGACTATTATAAAGGGTGTCATTTTCCTAATTTCTTTCTCAGCTTGTTTCTCTTTTGTGTAGAGGAAGGCAACTGATTTATTTGAGTTAATATTATACCCAGCCACTTTGCTGAAGGTCTTTATCAGGTTTAGTAGTTCTCTGGTGGAACTTTTGGGATCACTCAAATATACTATTATATCATATGCAAATAGTGATATTTTGACTTCTTCCTTTCCAATCTTTATCCCCTTGATCTCCTTTTGTTGTCTGATTGCTCTGGCTAGGACTTTGAAAACTATATTGAATAAGTAGGGAGAGAGTGGGCAGCCTTGTCTGGTCCCTGATTTTAGTGGGATTGCTTCAAGTTTCTCTCCATTTGGTTTAATATCAGCTACTGATTTGCTGTATATGACTTTTACTATGTTTAGGTATGGCCTTGAATTCCTGTTCTTTCCAGGACTTTTATCATGACGGGGTGTTTAATTTTTTCACATGCTTTCTCAGCATCTAATGAAATGATCATGTGGTTTTTTTCTTTCAGTTTGCTTATATAGTGGATTACGTTGATGGTTTTCCATATATTAAACCATCCCTGTATACTTGGGATGAAGCCTACTTGATCATGATGGATTATTGTTTTGATGTGCTCTTGGATTCAGTTTGCAAGAATTTTATTGAGTATTTTTGTGTCGATATTCATAAGAGAAATTGGTCTGAAGTTCTCTTTCTTTGTTGAGTCTTTGTGTTTTAGGTATAAGAGTAATTGTGGCTTCATAGAAGGAATTCGATAGCGTTCCATCTGTTTCAATTTTGTGGAATAGTTTGGATAGTATTGGTATGAGGTCTTCTATGAAGGTCTGATAGAATTCTGCACTGAACACATCTGGACATCAGCTCTTTTTGGTTGGGAGACTTTTAATGACTGCTTCTATTTCTTTAGGAGTTATGGGGTTGTTTAAATGATTTATTTGTTCCTGATTTAACTTCGGTACCTAGTGTCTGTGTAGGAAATTGTCCATTTCCTCCAGATTTTCAAGTTTTGTTGAATATAGGCTCTATTTCATTAGGAGTTATGGGGTTGTTTAAATGGTTTATCTGTTCCTGATTTAACTTCATACCTGTGATTTGTCTAGGAAATTGCCCATTTCCTACAGATTTTCAAGTTTTGTTGAATATAGGCTTTTGTAGTAGGATCTGATGATTTTTTTAATTTCCTCTGATTCTGTTGTTATGTCTTCCTTTTCATTTCTAAATTTGTTAATTTGGACAAACTCTCTTTGTCCTCTGGTTACTCTGGCTAACGCTTTATCTATTTTATTGATTTTCTCAAAGAACCAATTTTTGGTTCTGTTGATTCTTTGTGTATTCCTTTTTGTTTCTACTTGGTTGATTTCAGCTCTGAGTTTGATTTTTTCCTGCCTTCTACTCCTTCTGTGTGTATTTGCTTTTTTTTGTTCTAGAGCTTTTAGGTGTGCTGTCAAGCTGCTGATACATGCTTTCTCCTGTTTCTTTCTGCAGGCACTCAGCGCTATGAGTTTTCCTCTTAGCACAGCTTTTATTGTGCCCCATAAGTTTCGGTATGTTGTACCTTTATTTTCATTAAATTCTACAAAGTCTTTAATTTCTTTCTTTATTTTTTCCTTGACCATGTTATCATTGAGTAGAGCATTGTTCAACTTCCATGTATATGTGGGCGTTCTTTCCTTATTGTTATTGAAGACCAGCTTTAGACTGTGGTGGTCTGATAGGATGCATGGGATTATTTCTATCTTTCTGTATCTGTTGATACAATTGTTGAGGCCTGTTTTATGACCGATTATATTGTCAATTTTGGAGAAAGAACCATGAGGTGGTGAGAAGAAGGTATATCGTTTTGTTTTAGGATAGAATATTCTATAAATATCTGTTAAGTCCATTTGGTTCATGACTTCTCTTAGTCTGTCTATGTCTCTGTTTAATTTGTTTCCATGATCCCTCCATTGATGAGAGTGGGGTTTTGAAATCTCCTACTATTATTGTGTGAGGTGCAATGTGTCTTTGAGCTTTAGTAAGGTTTCTTTTATGTATGTAGGTGCCCTTGTATTTGGAGCATAGATATTTAGGACTGTGAGTTCATCTTGGTGGATTTTTCCTTTGACGAACTTGAGTGTCCTTCCGGATCTTTTTTGAAGACTTTTGGTTGAAAATCGATTTTATTTGATATTAGAATGGCTACTCCAGTTTGCTTCTTCAGACCATTTGCTTGGAAAGTTGTTTTCCAGCCTATTACTCTGAGGTAGTGTCAGTCTTTGTCTCTAAGGTGTGTTTTCTGTAGGTAGCAAAATACTGTGTCCTCATTGCATATCCCATTTGTTAATCTGTGTCTTTTTTTTTGAGGGAATTGAGGCCTTTGTTGTTGAGAGGTATTAAGGAATAGTGATTGTTGCTTCCTGCTATATTTGTATTTGCATATGAGATTATGTTTGTGTGCTTGTCTTCTCTTTGTTTTGTTGCAAAATGATTAGTTTCTTGCTTTTTCTAGTGTGTAGCTTGCCTTCTTGTGTTGGGCTTTACCATTTATTATCCTTTGTATGGCTGGATTTGTAGAAAGATATTGTGTAAATTGGGTTTTTTCTTGGAATATCTTGGTTTCTCCATCTATGTTAATTGAGAGTTTTGCTGGATACAGTAACCTGGGCTGGCATTTGTGTTCTCTTATGGTCTGTATGACATCTGTCCAGGATCTTCTGGCTTCCATAGTCTCTGGTGAGAAGTCTGGTGTAATTCTAGTAGTTCTGTCTTCATACATTTCTTGACCTTTTTCCCTTACTGCTTTTAATATTCTTTTTTTGTTTTGTGCATTTGGTGTTTTAACTATTATGTGACGAGAGGAGTTTCTTTTCTGGTCCAATCTATTTGGAGTTCTGTAGGCTTCTTGTATGTTTATGGGCATCTCTTTCTTTAGGTTAGGGAAGTTTTCTTCTATGATTTTGTTGAAGATATTTACTGGTCCTTTGAGCTGGTAGTCTTCACTCTCTTCTATATCTGTTATCCTTAGCTGTGATCTTCTCATTGTGTCCTGGATTTCCTGTATGTTTTGGGCCAGTAGCTTTTTCCATTTTCCATTATCTTTGACAGTTTTGTCGATGATTTGTGTGGAATCCCCTGGTCCTGATATTCTCTCTTCTATCTCTTGTATTTGTTGGTGATGCTTGTATCTATGGCTCCTTGTCTCTTCCTTTGGTTTTCTATATCCAGGGTTGTTTCCCTTTGTGCTTTCATTATTGCTTCTATTTTCATTTTTAATTCCTTCACCTGTTTGATTGTGTTTTCCTGTAATTCTTTCAGGGACTTCTGTGATTCCTCTCTATAGGCTTCTACTTGTTTATTTGTGTTTTCCTGCATTTCTGTAAGGGAGTTCTTTATGTCTTTCTTGAAGTCCTCCATCATCATGATCAAATGTTATTTAAAATCAAGATCTTGCTTTTCTGATGTGTTTGGATATTCAGTGTTTGCTTTGGTGGGAGAATTGGGCTCCGATGTTGCCATGTAGTCTTGGTTTCTGTTGCTTTGGATCCTGCACTTGCCTCTCGCCATCAGGTTCTCTCTGGTGTTACCTTGTTCTGCTATTTCTGACAGTGGCTAGACTGTGTGTCAGGAGTGCTGTGTAGACTTGTTTTCCTGTTTTCTTTCAGCCAGTTATGGGAACAGAGTGTTCTGCTTTCAGGCTGTCTACTGACCTTCAGCTGTTCCTGTGGGTGTGTGTCCTGAGTCCACCATGCAGGTCACTTGGAGCAGAAAAGTTGGTCCTACCTCTACTCTCGGGACTGAAGTCGCTCCTTGGTGCTGGGTTTCAACTCTCCATGAGGGCAGAAACCAGAAGGGCCTGCCTCGTCTTTTCTAGGGTCTCTAGAATCAGACATGCGGGCAGAGAGTAGTCTCCTCTGGCTTCCCAGGCATGTCTGCCCCTCTGAAGGTCTAGCTCTCCCTCCCCCGGGATTTTGGTGCAGGGAGCTGTTTGAATGGGTCCCTTCAGATCTGGGTGCAATCTGGACCCCAGGGCACCTGCAGCTTGAGTACCCCTATCTTCCTGTTCCCAGAGGCCCTATGCAATTTCTTCTTGGGCCAGGGATGTGGGCAAGGGTGGGTAGTACTGGAGGTCTCTCCTGCCCTGCAGTTTCAGGGGTGCCAACCTGTCTGGCGATGAGCTCTCTCTCCTATGCGGTTTGGAACAGGGAGCTGTGGGCTGGGATCAGTGAGGTTCAGGCTCCAGCTAGAAACTATAAGTGTCCAGTCACAGAGGAATTTGGCCTTTGTGTGTCCTGAGTCCAACAGGCAGGTCACTTGGAGCAGAAAAGTTGGTCTTACCTCTGGTCTCTGGCCTGAAGTCACTCCTCGGGGGTGGATTTCAGCTGTCCGTGAGGGTAGCAACCAGAAGGGCATGCCACGCTTTTTGTCGGGTCCCTGATACTGTTGTTATGTCTCTCTTTTCATTTCTGATTTTCTTAATTTGGATACACTCTCTGTGTCCTCTGGTTAGTCTGGCTAAGGGTTTATCTATCTTGTTGATTTTCTCAAAGAACCAGCTCCTGCTTTTTTTTCTTTTTTTGATTCTTTGTATAGTCCTTTTTGTTTCTACTTGGTTGATTTCAGCTCTGTGTTTGATTATCTTGCCTTCTACTCCTCTTGGGTTTATTTATTTCTTTTTTTTCCCTCTAGATCTTTAAGGTGTTCTGTCAAGCTGCTGACATATGCTCTCTCCTGTCTCTTTTTGCAGGCACTCAGAGCTTTGAGTTTTCCTCCTAGTACCACTTTCATTGTGTCCCGTAAGTTTGGGAATGTTGTTTCTTCATTTTCATTAAATTCTAAGTCTTTAATTTCTTTTTTTATTTCTTCCTTGTCCAAGTTTTCATTGAGTAGAGCATTGTTCAACTTCCATGTATATGTGGGCTTTCTGTCATTATTGTTGTTATTAAAGACCAGTCTTAGTTTGTGCTGATCTGATAGGATGCACGGGATTATTTCTATCTTCCTGTATCTGTTGAGGCCTGTTTTGTGACTGATTATATGGTCAATTTTGGAGAAGGTTCCATGAGGTGCTGAGAAGAAGGTATATCCTTTTTTTAAGGATGGAATATTCTGTAAATATCTGTTAAATACAATTTGTTCATAACTTCTGTTAGTTTCTCTATGTCTCTGTTTAATTTCTGTTTCCATGATCTTTCCAGTGATGAGAGTGAGGGGTTGAAATCTCCTACTTTCATTGTGTGAGGTGCAATGTGTACTTTGTGTTTAAGTAAGGTTTCTTTTATGAATGTAGGTACCCTTGCATTTGGAGCATAGATATTTAGGATTGAGAGTTCATCTTGGTGGATTTTTCCTTTGATGAATATGAAGTGTCCTTCCTTATCTTTTTTAATGACTCTTGGTTGAAAGTCAATTTTATTTGATATTAAAATGGCAACTCCAGCTTGTTTCTTTGGGCCATTTGCTTGGAAAATTTTTCCCAGCCATTTATTCTGAGGTAGTGTCTGTCTTTGTCTCTGAGGTGTGTTTCCTGCATGCAGCAAAATGCTGGGTCCTCTTTTTGTATCCAGTCTGTTAGTCTATGTCTTTTTATTGGGGAATTGAGTCTGTTGATGTTGAGAGATAGTTAGGAATAGTGATTGTCGCTTCCTGTTATTTTCGTTGTTAGAGGTGGAATTATGTTTGCTTGTCTCTCTTTTGGTTTCATTGCAAAGAAATTATATTCTTGCTTTTTGTATGGTGTAGTGTCTCTCCTTGAGTTGGAGTTTTCCATCTATTATCCTTTGTAGGGCTGGATTTGTAGAAAGATATTGCATAAATTTGGTTTTGTCATGGAATATCTTGGTTTCTCCATCTATGTTAATTGAAAGTTGTGCTGGATACAGTAACTTGGGCTGCAGTTTGTGTTCTCTTAGGGTCTGTATGATATCTGTCCAGGATCTTCTGGCTTTCATAGTCTCTGATAAGAAGTCTGATGTAATTCTTATTGGTCTGCCTTTGTATGTCACTTGACCTTTTTCCTTTACTGCTTTTAATATACTTTCTTTGTTTTGTGCATTTGGTGTTTTAACTATTATGTGACGAGAGGAATTTCTCTTCTGGTCCAATCTATTTGGAGTTCTGTAGGCTTCTTGTTTGTTTATGGGCATCTCTTTCTTTTGGTTAGGGAAGTTTTCTTCTATAATTTTGTTGAATGTATTTACTGGTCCTTTGAGCTGGCAGTCTTCACTTTCTTCTATACCTATTATCCTTAGGTTTGATCTTCTCTTTGTGTCCTGGATTTCCTGTATGTTTTGTCCTAGGAGCTTTTTGCGTTTTACATTTTCTTTTGATAGTTGTGTCAATGTTTTCTATGGTATCTTCTGCCCCTGAGATTCTCTCATCTATCTCTTGTATTCTGTTGGTGATGCTTGTATCTATGGCTTCTTGTCTCTTCCTTTGGTTTTCTATATCCAGGGTTGTCTCCCTTTGTACTTTCTTTATTGTTTCTATTTCCATTTTCAATTCCTCCACCTGTTTGGTTGTGTTTTCCTGTAATTCTTTCGGTGATTTTTGTGTTTCTTCTCTAAGGGCTTCTACTTGTTTACTTGTGTTTTCCTGCATTTCTCTAAGGGAGTTCTTTATGTCTTTCTTAAAGTCCTCCATCATTATCAAAAAATATGATTTCAAATCTAAATCTTGCTTGTCTGGCCTGTTTGGATATTCAGTATTTTCTTTGGTGGGAGTACTGGGCTCTGATGATGCCAAGTAATCTTGGTTTCTGTTGATTAGGTACCTGTGCTTTCCTCTAGCCATTGGGTTTTCTCTGGTGTTTGCTTGTCTTGCTGTTTCTGGGAATGACTTGGCCCTGCTGTAGGCCTCTGTGAAAGTACTCCTGTAGAACTATTTTCCTGTTTTCTTTCAGCCTTTCCTGAGAACAAGTGCTCTGCTCTCAGCTGTGTGTGTGCTCCTGAAGACTGTCTTCCAGCTCTAGGTGTGGGCAGGAATGAAAGAGTCCTGCCCCTGATTTCTTGTGTAGGTTCTTGCACCCAGTGGGCACAGTTGGCACTATGTGATTTCCTCTTGGGTTTGGACTGTGGGCAGAGGGTATTCTCCTCTGACTTCTCAGGAGTATCCACACTTCTGAGTTTCCAGCTCTCCCCCCATGGGATTTGGGTGCAGGGAGCTGTTTTGCTGGATAAATTCAGTCCTGGGCGCAGACCAGAACCATGGTTACTGGTGACTGTCTGTTCCTATATCCCTCTGTCCAGAGGCACTGTGCAGTTTCCCCTTGTACCAGGGATGAGGGCTGAGGTGTGCAGAAGTGGCAGTCTGTCCTGCAGCCTCAGGATGTCTGCACTCCTGGGTGGTCTGCTCTCTTCCCCACGGGATTTGGGTGCAGGGAACTATGGGATGGTATCAGTTCACTTCCGGGTAGAGCCAGGAACAAGAAGTTCCCTGACTCAGAAGACTTCTGCCTCTGTGTATCCTGAATCTACCAGGCAGGTCACTTGGTAGCAGAAAGGTGGGTCTGACCTCTGCTCTCAGCTGTGGTGGCACTCCTGGAGACTGTCTTCCAGCTCTAGGCACAGGCAGGAATCAAAGGGTCCTGCCCCTGATTGCTCATGTAGGTCCTTGCACCCAGTGGGCACAGTTGACACTATGCACTTTCTCCTTGGGTCTGGATTGTGGGCAGAGGGTATTCTCTAACTTCTCAGGAGTATCCACACTTCTGAGGTTCCAGTTCTCTCCCCAATGGGATTTGGGTGTAGGGAGCTGTTTTGTTGGATCAGTTCAGTCCTGGGCGCAGACCAGAACTATGGGTACCAGCAGCTGTCTGTTTCTATATCCCTCTATCCAGAGGCACTGTGCAGTTTCCCCTTGGACCAAGGATGTGGCCGAGGTGTGCAGAGGTGGCAGTCTTCCCTTGAGGCCTCAGGATGTCTACACTCCTGGGTGGTCCACTCTCTTCCCCATGGGATTTGGGTGCAGGGAACTCCAAACACAAGATTCTAAGCACCAAATTCTATTTTTTAAAATTTCATATAACTGAGATGATAACTACAGAACACATTACTGCAACACGAGAGGAAATGTCATCATTGTCATTTGGTTGTCATTTCTGCTGTTTCAGTATGCATTAGTGACATTTGACCTGTCTGTCCTGGTTATTCTTTGAGGTTCTTCTCCATGTCTTAGCATCATTTTTATTTCTTGCATTTGTTTATAAAACTATTTCACATGTACACATTAACTTTTAGCTTCTACATTTATGGTAATATATATTTTATGATTTCTCTTTGCTTCATGTCTTAAAGTGGCTTAAGTGTTTGGTATTTTTATTTAATAACGACAAATTTAGATCTCTTTACTCTTTTTATTTGCTTTGGTCTTCTAAAACATTTTGTATTCAGAAGTACACACCCAACTGCATTTTTGGAATTTAACTGGCATCTGTGGCTACAATAACTGTGATTTTATAGCAGCTATTGAAATTATTGTGAGCTCACTGCTTACTAAATTTTCTAAACTATAACATGTGTATTAACATAATTTTCACCTTGAAATTCTAGTTGGCAAAAACAAGCTCTACAAAGCCAAGGTATGCAAACAGAAAGGACAGGAACTATTAATGAATAGCACACATGTGTTTATTTCAAAGCTACAACAACTTAGATGGCATAGGATCCATGCAGTATTTTCAAACAACGCATACCTTTGTTCTTACATGGTTTAAGTTTTCCATTGTGGATGTAGAACCCATTTTCTCTATTGTCCATTGCCCTGCTGCTGGACACCTAGGCTGGTCCCATGACTGGGCCATAATAAACAGCACCATGACAAACACTGATGTACACTTGTCTCTGTTCTTTCCTGACTTAGAGGCCAGCAGGGAAATAGGAGGAAGTGATCACATGGTAGATCTTTAAATTCTATTCTTCCTGATTGTGTGTATATGGTGTGTATGTGGTGTGTATGTGTGTTTGCATATATGAGTGGGCACATGTATGTGAGGATGAATGCATTCTTGTGCATGTGGCTGTTCAAGATTAACAGCTGGTATCTTTCTCAGCTCTTTGAGAAAGTCCACTGGTGATATGAAACTGGGGCAATGACTGATGTGACTATACAAAGAATCAACAAAAACCAGGAGCTGGTTCTTTTAGAAAATCAACAAGATAGCTAAACCGTCAGCCAGACTAACCAGAGGGCACAAAGAGTGTACCCAAATTATCAAAGTCAGAAATGAAATCTGAGGAAAACAGAATCTGAGGAAATTAAAAAAAATCATCAGATCCTACTACAAAAGTCTATACTCAACAAAACTGGAAAATCTGGATGAAATGGACAATTTTCTAGACAGATACCAGGTATCAAAATTAAATCTGAAACAGATAAACCATCTAAACAACCCCCATAACTCCTAAAGAAGGAGAAGCTGTTATTAAAAGTTTCCCAAAAAAAAAAAAAAAAAAAAAAAAAGCCCAGGACCAGACGGGTTTACTGCAGAATTCTATCCGACCTTCATAGAAAACCTAATACCAATACTGTCAAACTATTCCACAGAATATAAACAGAAGGAACACTACCCAATTTCTTCTCTGAAGCCACAATTATGCTTATAGCTAAATCACAGAAAGACCAAATAAAGAAAGAGAACTTCAGACCAATTTCCCTTATGAATAGTAACAGAAAGATGCTCATTGAAATTCTTGCAAACTAAACCCAAGGACACATCAAAACGATCATCCATCGTTGTAAAGTAGACTTCATCCCAGGGAGGCAGGGATGGTTCCAAATTTAGAAATCCATCAACGTGATCCACTATGTAAACAAACTCAAAGGAAAAGAAGACCATGATCATCTCAGTAGATGATGAGAAATTTAACACCCCTTCCTGTTAAAAGACTTGGAAAGATCAGTAATTCAAGGCCCATACCTAAACATAGTAAAAGTAATATACAGCAAACCAGTAGCCAACATCAAACTAAATGGAGAGAAAACTTGAAGCACTCCCACTAAAATCAGAGACTAGACAAGGCTGCTCACTCTCTTTCTTATTCAATATAGTTCTTGAAGTTATAGCCAGAGCAGTCAGACAACAAAAGGAGGTCAAAGGGAGAAAATTGGAAAGGAAGAAGTCAAAATATCATTATTTGCCGATGATATGATAGTATACATTTTATGAGACTTTGGAACATGTCCTTTTGGGGGAACCTTGAGTTCGGGTTCCTGGGGCATGGTCTCTTACATTTGGCTTAAAAATAAGGTATTCCTGGTATCCTTTGAAGAGAAGATGTCTTTGGTTTGGGGGCATGTATTAGTATGCAAGTACAGCTACACAGACTATTTGAAACACTGGGGCACTTGAACTCTCCAGTCTTAAATTTCTTTTAACCATTATGTTTATTTATCATTATACAGGAGCTAAAGGGAGAAAACTATATTTTGCTCTTTTTAAAAACTAATTTCAAATTATCAAGAAAATACAGAGAACTAACTCAATATGTTATTTATCTCAATTCACCCCTAGTTCACATTGCTAAGCACATTTCCTTCAACTCAATCTGTGCTTCATCAGTTGAACACATCATGACCATTTATTGCTCAATATAACATACTTGTTGAATGGTAAGACCCTACAAAGTACCAAAAGTAAAAAAACCATTGTTAACTTCACAAAATGTAACCAAGACATAATACAAATAGAGTTTGTGAATGGAGGAGAAGTATGTTAATGAAGAAATTTTAAGGATAGAGAAAGAGTTCTTCAGAAAAGGATGAATATGAAATGAGAGAAGAGAAATCGTGAATAACCTCAGCATGAGACCTGCATCAACAGATGTATAGAGACAGGGTAAAGGAATACATAATCCAGATTACTTTACAATTTCTTGGAAGAGGATGCTCATACCCAACAATTTCTTCACAGCCTCTGTGACATTCTTATTCCTAAAACTGTAGATTAGTGGGTTCAACAGAGGTGTGAGTATGGTGTAAAACACACACACCACCATGTCCTTCTCAGGGGAGTGGAGAGAGTTAGGTAGCATGTAGGTGTAGATAGCAGCGCCATAGAAGAGAATGACCACAGTCATGTGGGAGGAGCAGGTGGCAAGGGCCTTCTTTCTGCCCTCTGCTGAGTTCATCCTGAGAACAGTGAGGAGAATAGATGAGTAGGATCCTGAAATGACTATCACAGGGATGAGAATCATGAGCACACAGCACACATACATGAGGGTCTCATAGAGCCAGGTGTCTGAACAGGAGAGCTTTGTCACAGCACGGACCTCACAGAAGAAGTGATAGATCTCCCGGGATCCACAGAATGGAAATGTCATGGTGACAGGGGTGAACATGAAGCCATCTAAGGATCCCAGGAGCCAACAGGCAGATATCAGGAGAAGACATACCCTGTGGTTCATGAGGACAGGGTACCGGAGTGGATGACAGATGGCCACATAACGGTCATAAGACATGGCAGCTAGAAGCAAAAATTCTGACCCTCCTAGTGACAGATACAAGAACATCTGCATCCCACAGGCAGCAGCTGAGATCCTGTGGTTCCCCAGGACGTGGTCCATGAGCATCTTGGGCACAGTGACAGAAATATACATCATGTCCATGAGGGACAGCTGGCTGATAAAAAAGTACATGGGTATGTGGAGGTGGGTGTCAAAGAGGATCAGCAGGATCAGGAGGGCGTTCCCAGACAAGGCCATCAGGAAAACCACAAATATGACCATAGCAAGCAGGGTAGGGTGTTTGGATTGACTGAAGAGTCCCACCAGGGTGAAACCTGACTGTCCAGTGTAGTTGTTCATTAAGGTTGTAATGTTCCTGGGTATCTCCTAGGCAACCAAGAAACTTTGAGGTTAGTGACTATCTACTCTTCAACATGGAAACCTACTGTGTTGAGAAAGTTCTCTGGGATTGTAGATCAGAGAATGATAACTGTGTAAAAGTTAGGAGATTTGAAAACACAAGAATCATATTTTTGGTTAGAGTCATAACAACTCATATTAGAACTACCACAGTTCATGGTGGCAACCCTTCGCATGACAAATAGTGTTCTCTGTCAACGAGTTCTTCAAATTGGTGGGCTTTTTTGCTCTTAATAAACTGAATTACTGACCAAACAAACAAACACAAGGTAATGAAAGAAAAACGTAAGCAAGTAACCAAACACATTATTAAGAAAATATTAATGAATACACAAGTTGTTGTTAAGAACTACTACAGAGTTTCTTCTAGTATTAACACAGTTTATTAATATTTATTAATATTAACACACTCTCCTGTTTGGTATTTATTCAAGAACTCAGTTTTTAGAATAATATGTTAAAATGCCTTAACTAAATAATGCATAGAGTTTATTGGATTTGAAGAGTTCCACATCTGTTTGGATAAATAAATGCTCTTTAAACATATATTCATATAAACACATTTATATAAAAATGTAGACATAAAAATACACATACTATGCTTGCTTATGCTATGCTGGTTAGACAGTGGGAAGCATCACCCTCTTCAGGTCTTTGCTTCTCCTAGTTCATCTCCTCACAGGTTGTCCATTTGCTCTAAGCTTCATCAGGAGACTGAGGGTTTAGCAGTCACTGCTGGTTGCCAGACCAGGGCAGCAGCATCTCCGTGGACTGTCAGCCACTTCCCCCATAGAGTCTGAGGACAAAAAACCCAACCCTGAGATGTTCTTGCAGCAGTTCATAGATCCCTTCACTCCACACTCACCGTGCCTCTGCCTTAGATCCTGAGAGAAATCCACTGATACATTAACCTTGATTGCACTAAACAAGGTCATATACTGGGAAAATAGTACAAGAATGGGAGCTAAACTTGAAGGTTTCAATAGGTACAATAATGAAAAACAGCACCAGAGAGAATGTATCCAGTCTTCCTGACCAGGCTCAGTGAATGCCTCTTCTACATGTACTTTTAAGAGCAGAGATTTTTAAGTTTGTTTTTTAAATTTCTGCATGAGTAGATAGTACATTTTAGCAACTATAAGCAATAGGAAGGAAATGAAATCTCTTTTTTCAGAGATGGTAGTAATTGTGTCAAAGTAGGGGTTGTTGGGACAGCAATCACAGGTCTCAGCAACATTTTATATCTATGTTATGATTCTAAAAACAAAAACAGAAAAGCAAAACTGATACTGAAGTCGTAAAGAGCCATGTTCTGCCTGAGCTGAGAGGTTCTTGATGCCTTTATAAGTGTGGCAGGCAGATCTGAGACCTATGGGAAGAGATGGGCAGAGAGAGAGAGAGAGAGAAAGGAAATGGACTAAGAGATAGGGAGAAACGAGACAGTTTTCCATTTTACAGACATATATTGGTGAAAGGAAACTCAGATCTATTCAACAATGTAAGCTTTTCAACACTCACCTTATGTTTATCTGTTGACTCAGTTTATGGTGCTGGACACAGTGAAGAAAGACAGCGAGGGAGCCACAGGCTCTGAGAAGCCCTGCACACTGTCCGCTGGGTGAGTGGAGATCAGGAGGCAGATAAGGGGCAGGAGGTTTTTTGGGATGGTCAGAGTCTTCTCTTAAGTGGAGATCTCTGTAATCAGGGTCTCCAGGCAGCAGTGAGACTAGGAATGTGGTGTTTGCAGAAGGCAAGGAATTAGCAGCTCTCTTGTCCTTACTGCTGTGCCATCTGATGCCATGTGAACAGCTTGGTGCATTGTCAACCTTTTGCATTAGTGAAGGAAGAGCAATGACAGAGTAACATTCCAAGCCAGCAGCTGCTGTGATCCTCCCTGGTGCTTCCATGGGACTCACCATACTCTTCTCTTTTCTACATAAGAAGCCCAGGGTCTCAGGTATCTGCCTCATGCCACACAACCACTGTCAGAGTCAGTGCTTACCCTGTGAGTGGCCACAGAATAAGCACCTGTCTGAGTTCTATGGGAAACCCTACTTCTCCAGGAACATATTGTGTGGATTTATGTCACCTACTTCACATGATATGATTACAGATTATTTTTTCATTGTTCTGACCCTCAAAATAGGCCCACACTTGAAATTAAATAAATAACACAAGGCACAGTTCTGGAAAACTAATGCATTGTCATACAAATACTTAAAACTAGAGAAGGAAGAGTGGGTGTGTTGGCAGAGGCCTACTACAACCCTGGCACATGTGATACTAAGGCAGGGGGATTACCAATGTAATGAAGACAAGGCTGGTGTGTGTGTGTGTGTGTGTGTGTGTGTGTGTGTGTCTGTGTGTGTGTGTGTGTGTAGGGCAGGTAGATAGTAGAGAGACCTTGTCTCCAAAACACCAAAAATAAGTTAATTAAAGCTGGAACCCATTTGATCTAATTCCTTGATTTTAAAAATAAAGTAAGGAAATACTAACAGGAAATGTTAGGAAGAAGCCAGGTGTGGTGGCACACGCCATTCAGTCTAGAATCTAAGACTGACAGAGTCAGGGAGATCTCTGAGTTTGAGTCCTGCCTAATGTACAGAGTGAGTGAGTGCCAGGAGCACCGGTTAAAAAAAAAGGCCAGACATTCTTTTTTTCATATGAAAAGTAGTTAATAAATCATAAAACAAACCCCACAAGTAATGAGCAGACTGCCTAGTGACCACCCTGTGCCCTGCAGATGCTCCTGGAAGGTCTACTCACCACAGAGGTAGATGCAACTGTAGCCTGAGCTGTGCAGACAAAGGCACAGCAGCTGCTTAAGTGCACAAGGAATAGAAGCCAAGTGATGTCATCCCAGGCTGGATCTACCAACTCCCAGAAAAAGACTTTTGTTAATATCTCCCCTCTGGGACTTTAAAGAAGAATGTAACTAAGAGAGCCAGGGATGCTAACAGAAAGTTCTGGCAAGCCTGATTTCCCCTTCTGTTTTGTTAACATGGAAAATCACAACCATTATTAACAATAACATGGAATGTCACCATCATAAATAACAATCTGGCCCAACCCTTGTCAGCTATTGTATGTCTAGGTCCTTGTTCATAAAGGTAAACATGATAGGTACATCCTGTGTGCTGCTATCAGTCACAACCATATTCTTCAGAGCGGACTTCAGTTTAAATGTTTGATTCCTTTTCAATAGAGACCTGAAAATTAGAGAACAATCTCCAAGGACAAATGCCTGAGATAAAAATGTTCATATGCATATGACAAACAGCAGAGCAAATGGCACCCTTTAAAAAGTCACACCTGACCTGGCCTTAAGATGCAGATATGTATGAGGTATACACTGTGTGGACCAAATGGAAATAAAACAGGGTGTGGTGGTGGGAGGTAGTAAAGACAACTCCACACTCTTGATCTTACAGCCAAATTGCCCCCAACTTTTTCTGAATGCTAAAGGTCTCTGATACCTTTCCAACTTCATGGCACTCTTCCATGCTATCCTCTAGTCACACAATATCCTCTGTCAACCCAGTCACCCCCTAAGCTCAGCCCTCTCAAGCCCCAAATGGAACAGTGCATTGACTCCTTCCACACTTAGTTTGAGTGCAGTCCTTGGTGGGGCATTGGCAGGTGATGGGGAAAGCAATGGCTTCTGGGCTGGGGCAGCTATATCAAATGCAGGTGACAGCTTAGGTTGTGTGAGTCTCTAGGCTCTGTCCAGCACCTAACAAAGGTGACAGAGGACTGTTAGGACACAGTTATCTCAGGTGTTGCATGGTGTCAGGGCCACCAGTAGCTTCAGAGTATCCAGCATCTAATGCACAGGGAGGGGTACACAGAGTTGTCAAGGAGTCAAAATTCCACCCCAATGTCACCAGCTTGTCCTAGAGATCCTCATTCTTGTGTGACTAATGTCCTACATGAACTTCTCCTGCTTGAAAGGTGAAAGCTTTGTAGAGTCCTGGAAACTGATTCATGAAGATCTCTGATGGAGAAGATAAATAAAAATATGTGACATCCTATGATCAAGTCCTATGTAATAAAGAAGCAATAAGCAAATGCTACAATGTGGAGGAATCATAGGAATTCAATGAATACAGCAATGAAAATAACAGAAGTTTCTGCACAGTGCAGTCTGTGGCCAACACAGAGAACTGTGGGAAACATGCTGTTGCTCTCTGGGCACCTCACAGGCCTCCTGAAGATAATTTGATAGCTGTCCTCATTCCTTTGCATTCAAAATGTTGTATGGCTCTTCATGGCTTTAGTGAGGTCCACAAATGTCACATTTGTAGCTTTGGTGGCAGTTCCTGGAACCAACGATGCCTGATTCTAATTCTGATTCCTTTCGGGTATTCTACCCTATCACTGTTGTCCCCAGAATCAGGATCACTGAAAATAAGAATTCAGTTTCTGTTTGTGCATTTGTCCCCAGAGAAGCAAATATTAGAGAGTTTTCCTTAATATGATTTCTATGTAATTACACTTAGGTCTAAACTAAGATGGCTAAATGCTTCCAGAGTGCAAAGAATAAATACAAGGCTTAAGAACCTAAATGGGTCACAGAGGGTCTGAGTAACTTACGTTAGGGATGTAGATGATGAGCTGTAAGGACCATTAAGTGATGTTAATCAAAATTCTAAGATCCAAGTTCAATGAAGAATTCATTGAAGTCATTGGAGTCTTCTGAAGTTCTTGGTCTTTTCTTGGACAGCCTCTTTCAGAGCTGATTTAATAAAGAAAAAGTGGGTACTTCTCATGCAGAAAGGTATTTAAGCATAAAATAGATGTATTTTAACTGAGCATCTGTGTGTTGATCAGCCATACTTAGAGGCCTATACTGATGGGAACAGAGGGATTAAATGGGCCATGATTTTACTCTAGCCCTTCAAAGTCATCTAGCTTCCAAGGGGCTGTGAGGCACCTTTTAAAGGTCCCACATTTCTACTGAATCACCTGTCCTCTTGTAGAAAGGGGCTGCTGGTGCTTCACAGGGTAAAGACCAATCAGAATACGTTCTGCAAAGAAGAGAGTTAAGGAGGCGGGACATTCTCTCAGTGCTTCCAAAGAAAATTGTGGTTAGAAGGACCCTGATCTATCCCCAACTGATGGGACAAGTAGCTAAAAAAAAAGGTCAAAATATTCAGGGGCTCCTGCTTAGTCAAAATGACCAAGGCTTAACAGAAAAATAAATGTCGATTTTGGCTCTCAGTGTGCTTTTAAGCATCTAAGTGGAACTGTAACCATGGAGCAGTCATAAGACATGGCAGCCAGAAGAAAAAATCTGAACTGGTTAGTGTCAGGCAGAGGAAACCCACAGGCAACAGCTGAGATCTTGTGGCTCCCCAGGAACTGGTCCATGAACATCTTGGGCACAGTGACAGAAATGTACATCATGTCTGTGGCAGACAGCTCTCTGATAAAAAAAATACATGGGTGTGTGGATGTGTGTGTGTCAGAGAGTTTCAGCAGGATCTGGACATTCCCAGATAAGGCTATCAGGAAAACCAGAAATATGACCCCAACAAGTAGGGCAGGCTGTTTGGACTGGAGATGTCACAGGGGTGAAATCTGACTGTCCAGTGGAGTTACTCATTAGGTGATGATGTCTGTCAGTGTCTTTTCAGCAACCAAGCATGCTTTTGGGTTAGCATCATGTGACCACGGAAGGACTGCCGATTGGTGTGTCCTTCAAGCTAACTGTGCTGACAGGAGTTCCATGGGCCTGGAGATTTGAGGTTTATTATCTATCTGTAATTTAAGAAAGATTTAAAGCAGAATTCATGTCTGTGGTCATAACGACCATAACTCGTAGTAAATGTGTTACATTTCAAGACCATGTCATACTCTAACTCACATAAAACTGTGCTTTATCCAACAGACCAGAGTCTGTAGGTTCACTTCCCTAGAATACAAAAACCACTGTGCCCAAATGGAAATCAAACTTATTTTGAGGATTATTTTAACGTGAGGTATGAACTGAGTACGGATCTCTGTGGATTAAGGGTCAAAGATGGATTTCTATACCTGGGAACTATACTCTATGTAATGATTACACAGAAAACGTATCAAATATAATGTCGCCAAATGAATCTGAGGCCCATGAAGCCTTCACCCTAAGGGTTGTGTCACACAGAGAGGTCCTGGGTGTGTGTGGCAGCCTCTTCTCCCCTGTAGTTCCAAGTGATCAGAAGGACATGGGTGTAGGACCCCATTCACTGGGCAGACCCAGGTGTGTGTGTGTGGCCATCCCTCGGGCAGCCAGTCCTCTGTGTGCTGAGCACCCATATATTACAGACTTCATGAGGACACTTCCCTCAAGACCTGCCTCATGGGTTTGTGTTCATGTCCTTGGATTGCGAGATGTGACTGGTTCACAGGTGTATGAATTTTGTTTTCAACAAACAGCACAGGATCTCACTCATCTGTAGATCTTATTGGTGAATCTTTCAATGTGTGTGTTTAAGTAGAAGAAAAGGTCAAATACTGGAAATGGGGAAGTTCTGACTGGTGGGAAGGGAGATTAAGATACTAAGACACGGGGACAGTAGGGGATAGTGACATGAGGGCGAAGGAATAACTGGGAAGGAATTTGAAGTAGGGAAAGGATGAGAATGAGGACAGAGAAGGGATCCCCTAACACTAAGGACATTTGAAAAGGTCATGCAGAAACCTGACAGTCTTCTCTATGAATTTTTACAGATACATGTGCTCTCCTCAGGGGACAGACTGCCACATAACCCAGGCTTGGGTGTGGGTTGTCTTATCTTGAGTTGTTTGTCGGGAGACAAAGTCCAGCACACTCCAAACCAAAGTCAGCTACTGCTGTTGCTCTTGTTTATCCTCTAGACCTTGATGGTGACATCCCAGTGTGGAAGAAACTCACACATTGCTCGCAAGACGTGGAAAAATCATGTTAGTAAAGACCAGGGGGTTTTAGCCTATAGTGTCAGAAGCTGCCTTATAGAAGCTGCTCTTTATCTGGACTCAAAGACTACATGACCCCTCAGGGTTCCATGAAAGCTAGTTAGCACAGAGCAAGACTCCCGGTGAGTACAGCTTGGCTTCTCCATCTCCTGTGATCAAAGTGTGTGGTGTCTTAAGACTACGGATTTAGTCAGCTGATGGTAATATAAATATTTACATTTTTGTTGAAGCCTTTAGTTCTTGTAAAGTCTTATGTAATTTGCATGTCACTATTTAAAGCGAAACAAATAGCTTTAAAGAATATGGCTTGTGACTGACTTGGGACCACAGGGATGATGGGCTGGGGAGCAGGAACATGATGGAGAGACTAAGAGGCAGGGCCTCTGACAGAGCAGCTCAATTCCAAACTTTGGCATCCACACTTGTGAACACTATTGGAAGTTTATATGAATACACACACACACACACACACACACACAGAGAGAGAGAGAGAGAGAGAGACAGAGACAGAGACAGAGACAGAGACAGAGACAGAGAGACAGAGAGACAGAGAGAGAACACTAACCAAACTTCCAAGTGACCAAGTCTATCCTATAGGCATGCATTAGCTAATTTGTGTGTTTCATGCTTGAGATCTATTTGCAATGTGGAAATTTCAAATCATTAATAACTCTCATTACCATTCCATTTTTTCAAGTCTAGAATTAAAAAAAACACAAAGATGAAATCACAGCTGTGCAGTGGAGATATCTGTCAGCTTTTATTAGCTCTATTAATTACATCTTCAAAGTCTCAAAGGATGATTATTTATAAACCCACACCTACACACCATCCCTTAGTGAGCAAAGTCCAGCCAGGGATGACATCACTTTCTTCTTATTCTTTTTGCACTTAAGCAGCCATTGCCCTGGGTCCACTTGGCCAATGCTGCCAGCAGCATCTGGGGTGAGTTGGAGCTGGCATGAGACTCTGTAGGAATCACAACTCTTGACTTTCATATCTGCTTTCAGAATCTTCTATCATTCAGAATCTTCTATCAGCTCTTGGCAGTATTACTTTGACTTTCATCTACTGTTTTTTTTATTCTGCAGAGAACTAAATTCATTTTCCTCCAAAATCATCAAATACTATTTATTAAATGCAGCAGATTTAACATGTTTTATTTACAGCCATCCAGGAACAGAAGGACATGTATGCTACTTCCTTAACTTACCTTTTTGTTATGCAATAGCTGTCTTGGGACTGGAAGCTTGCAGAGGGTCACAGTGATACAAAGAATTATATCCTCATCCTCTCTTTTCTGTGATGAAAGGTGCAGGGACTTGTCTAGACTTAGCAGTAGACAACAGAGCAGAAATGGGGCTTCTAAGAGAACCAGGGCAGGAACTTACCCCATGTCTCCACTAAGGTCAAATGTACATCTGATGGCCAGTTGTTTTTATTCCTGTTAGGCACACGTTCTGAAATCTGAGTTTTCCCTTTGTAAATGAAGAAAATAAGGTAAGTAGGCAACTCAGGCTCCTGGGAGATGTGCTGTAGGAAGGCTGAAGAGCACACCTGTGTGCTGCTGGCTCCAGTAGCTTGTGGTGACTATACTGGTGAGTGCAGGGGCTACCTGTTAATAACCTCCAGTGTGGTGAAGCAGCATCTGGCTGTCCACAGGAGTTGCAAACTGGATAGTGAGGGACAGGGTTGAACAGGCTGCAATCACCATGTGTGATCCAGAGACCGTGTTCCTATTGCCCTGGGTGTCTTACTGTGGAACTCCAATTTAACAGTGGGAACACTAAATCTTTCTGGCAGCCAGGTATCAGGGTAAGTTCAGGAAACTCTCACCATGGTGCAAAGGTCTCTGCAGTTGGCAGCTTTTCTGAATTCCCCTTGCCCTGTAACCAGAGCTAAATGTTTCTCGGGGAGAGGAGATATTTTCTCTGTGTTGGTGAGAATGACCAGAACTTAACATTTACCATTTTAGATATCAACAGATTGACAGGAGTAGCTGGTGGGGACGGCTGTGTAATTAAGAGCATTTGTTGCTTTTGCAGCAGACCCAGGTTCAGCTTTCAGCACCCACATGTCAGCACACGGCCACCTGTAACTGCTGTTCTTGAGGGTCTGGCATCTTCTTCCCTTCATTGGGCACCAAGACCCATGTAGTGCACATGCATACAAGCAGGAAACACACACACACACACACACACACACACACACACACACACACACACACACACACTAAATATATCGAAGGAATTTTAGGTTGAAAAAAATTCGGTCTGTTTCCAGAATCATGGCTTAAGTTTTGTTTGACTTCAGAAAGGCTAGGTGAACCTTGTACCTGTTGCTTTTGTTTCTGCAGCCCTTTAAACATTTCACTTCCTCATTTGTACATATTGTCTTCTATAGGCTGGCAGAAGCCTCTTTAAGCACCATCAAGTTTAAAGTCTCCTTGGCAGGTTTTAGAATCTTACCTAGAGTCCAGCTCTCAGCGATGGAGCACAGGGAGCCTGGAGCTCGTGCCAGAAGCATCTCAGTGGTACCCAGACTTCTCTCTGACTCTTGGATTCCAAGAGATAGAGATCGTGATGACCAACAAAGCAGATGATGGTGTCTGGCATCCACAGTCACCTCTGATCCTACAGATTTGGAGCGCACAGTGGGAACATGAGGAGTTAAATTAGGAGAGGCTGAGACCCTACATGGGTGAACTTTTATACTAACTATGCTAATCAGGGCTAAATACATATACTTATATACACATATTTATATGTATATGTTTTTTATACATATACAGATGCATATGTGCTTATAAATTCTTTGCTCATAGAAATGTTTATCCAACACACATTTATGTTCTTCTGCCCTGCCCACACATTTGTTTTTCTACATTTAAACAAAATAAGCATACTTCTTAAGACACAGAAAATTTCAAATACTAATTCTGAATTTGGCGTATACATTCCTTATCTGCAGATATTTTTCCTTATATTTTTTTGAAAACTAAATCCTTAAACAATATTTAAACTAGAGAACAAAATCTTGTATCTCATAATACAATCATATTACATATCTCTGAGATGGCTATCCAGGATAGCGAGTTCTTAACTCTCTAACAGTGTGTGTGCTCATCCACTTTTATCTTGGGATATTGAAAAATAGAACTTTTCTTGTTTTGCTTTAATTAACCTTTGCAAAATTGGAAGGCAAAGATATCATCATTGTCTCAGCCTCATCACCTCCTTCTCCTTCTCCTTCTCCTTCTCCTTCTCCTTCTCCTTCTCCTTCTCCTTCTCCTTCTCCTTCTCCTTCTCCTTCTTCTTCTCTTCTTCTCCTTCTCCTTCTCCTTCTCCTTCTCCTTCTCCTTCTCCTTCTCCTTCTCCTTCTCCTTCTCCTTCTCCTTCTCCTTCTCCTTCTTCTTCTTCTTCTTCTTCTTCTTCTTCTTCTCCTTCTCCTTCTTCTTCTTCTTCTTCTTCTTCTTCTTCTTCTTCTTCTTCTTCTTCTTCATCCGTGTCATCGTTGTCATTGTCATCATCGAGGTTTATCGGCATCTTCATCATTGGTGGTGGCAGTACCATCATCTCAGCAGCATTATTTAGACAGACAGTGTTATTTCAGATGGAGGACTGCTAGATTGAGTGATATCTGGACTGGTGGCAGTATTTGATCACTTAGTGGGTTCCTTGCCCCAAGCCTCTTAGGGTTCTTAGCGTTGGTCCTTCTTGTGTGAAGGGGAGGCTCTCTCCAGCCAGCACAGAAACTCTGAGAGTCCAGATCCTGGGGACTAAGGAGGACCACCTGGTTGAAATGTCTCCTTTAACTTATTACCTTAAAATATTTTTATATGAAATATACCTCAGTCTTAAAGATTTCAATTGCATCCTTAAACCATAAAGGCCAAGGCTTATTTCATATTTTAAGGTCAATTTTTTTCAACATAATTTTGACTTTACATTTTGTCACTGAATCCCCAGTGGGGTTAGCATGAGACAGCTTTCTCAAGCCTGTAGTACTTGAGAGAAGACATTATTTCTCGTTGGGAGAGTTCATGACTTTGAAATATTGGAAATTTACCTTCAATAACTAATGCTTCTGACCAAGATGTGAATTAATTTGCAATCCTAGATCTCCAGGCCCAGGGAACTTATCACAGGAAGGTTAAGGCACAAATCACTGAGCACATATTTCTAGGACACTAATCCCAAAACCTTACTGGTTGCCTAGGAGACACCCATGGACCCCACCACCTGGATGAACAACTACACTGGACCATCAGATTTCACCTTGCTGGGATTCTTCAGTCAATCCAAACACCCTACCCTGCTTGCTGGGGTCATATTTGTGGTTTTCCTGATGGCCTTGTCTGGGAACGCCCTCCTGATCCTGCTGATCCTCTTTGACACCCACCTCCACACACCCATGTACTTTTTTATCAGCCAACTGTCCCTCATGGACATGATGTACATTTCTGTCACTGTGCCCAAGATGCTCATGGACCAGGTGCTAGGGAACCACAGGATCTCAGGTGCTGCCTGTGGGATGCAGATGTTTCTCTACCTGACACTAGCAGGTTCTGAATTTTTCCTTCTGGCTTCCATGTCCTATGACCGCTATGTGGCCATCTGCCATCCACTCCGGTATCCTGTCCTCATGAACTACAGGGTGTGTCTCCTTCTGTTGTCTGTCTGTTGGCTCCTGGGATCCTTAGATGGCTTCATGTTCACCCCTTTCGCCATGACATTCCCATTCTGTGGATCTCGGGAGATCCATCACTTCTTCTGTGAGGTTCCTGCTGTGACAAAGCTCTCCTGCTCAGATACCTGGCTCTATGAGACCTTCATGTATGTGTGCTGTGTGCTCATGCTTCTCATCCCTGTGACAGTCATTTCAGGATCCTACTCATCCATCCTCCTCACTGTTCTCAGGATGAACTCAGCAGAGGGCAGGAAGAAGGCCCTTGCCACCTGCTCCTCCCACATGACTGTGGTCATCTTCTTCTATGGCGCTGCTATCTACACCTACATGCTCCCTGCCTCCCTCCACACCTCTGAGAAGGACATGGTGGTGTCTGTGTTTTACACCATACTCACACCTCTGTTGAACCCACTAATCTATAGCCTTAGGAATAAGAATGTCACAGAGGCTATGAAGAAATTCTTAGGTGTGAAACCCCTCCTTCGAGAAACTTTAAAGTAAGTAATTTCTAAAGAATAGTTTCCTGTCTTTGTATCTACATGTTGTTGTTCCATGCTGAGGTTAGTTGCAGGCTGCACATGTGACACGCCCTATAGCATGATGCTTTCTATCTGTCATTAAGGAACTCTATCTTGTAGCAATGTGCATTTTCTGTGCCTAGTTTATCAGGGCATTCTATGAGAAACGGGCCCTGACTCAGTAAAATGGGCTTATTGTGTGCACTGACAGCATTGTAGGGGTCTCATTCCCTTCTCTCTTGTGTGTAATGTATAAGCTGGTATTCCTGGAGTATGTCCCTTTTGTTCATAACAAGCAGTAATGGAACATTCAATATCATTTGCCACTATTCTCTGAAGATGTTGGCATAAATATTGTCTTGGAGATTGTTCCATGGTTTTTGTTATGTGCTTCCTTGCTGTATGTATCATAACAGTATCAGCTTCTTGTGAGGGATTGGAATGTATTCCTCTTCCTTCCTGTTCTGGAACAGTTGGAGAATTGTTATAACTATTGTAACACTGGAATTCAGCCATTAAACCATTTTTTCCTTGTGTTTGAAACAAAGATTTTTATCTTGAAGTATATGTGTGTTCTTGTGCGTATGTTTGTGTTTATATATGTGTGAGTACCTGTGCATATCTATTTGTGTTTTTCTGTTTTGTGTCTCTGTGTGTGTGTTTTTGTGTTTTTATGTGCATGTGTATTGTTGTGTATGTATGCGTTTCTGTGTGTGTATTTGCATGTCAGTTTGTGTTGTGCCTCTGTGTGCATATATGTGTGTATGAGTGTTTGCTATGTGTCTGTGTATGTGTTTTTGTGTGTGTTTGTGTGTGTTTGTGTGTGTGTGATGTGTGTCTGTGCCTGAGTGAATGTGAATGCATGTGAGTGTGTATGTGTGTATGTGTGTATGTGGAATGTGAGTATATGTATGTCTATGTGTGAGAGTGTGTGTGTGCGCGCATGAGTGTGTGAGTACAGTGGCAATCGGGCCAAATCAGTTTACAACATCCTCTGGAGCTTGATTTATGGATGGTTATGTGCTCCCCAATATGAGTTCTGGGAACTGAAGTATGTCATCATTGTTGAAATGGATTTTATTCGGGCATCATATTAGACCTTATCTTTTACTGCTCCTTGGCTCTGTGTGTCCTAATGGGATAATATAATCCATATGCAGCCATGGTAAGCATGGTAAGCCAGAATGTGCCTTTGCACTAGTTCCTGTTTCCTAATTGCCCGTACATTCCTCCTTTTCTCTCTTTTCACTGTCTGCTTTCCTGCTGGGGTAAAGTTTCTCTAGTAACATTACTGGGAGACTTTTTGTTTTTAGCTTGCGTTCAAAATTTTACTTTGTGGTTAGTATGAGACTAAGAAATAATCCTATATTAAAATAATTATTCTAAAGAGACTAATTTTAGTCACAATCAGAAAAGGTAAGGTGTAACGTTAAGTCTTACCCTACATTTTTAACTTTGGCATTCTAATTTCCACCTTTTTATGTTTGTTATCTCTTGATATCTTTTTTAGTTGTAACCCTTAAAGATGGAGAGGAGTGTTGGATTATGTCTCCAGCCCCCCTTTCTCATTCATTGGTTTCAAGGTGAGAAATGAGAACTCAGCTCCTTAGTGACAAGTAGGACTTAGTAAATTCCTGGATGAGTGTAATTCCTGAGATGGAGTCCAGAACGACTAGAAACAGGACCCTAACATGGTTAAATGAGTCACCAAAGCCTCCTGTCAAAGGGGGTACAAAAAAGTGGTGGCCTCCCTGGATATATAATATTTAGCAATAGATGCATTTCAAATCATCAATTTTTGTGGGCTGCCCTGGTGATGTTTGCATTCTGATGCTAATTATCTTCCTCAAGAGGGCCTCCCACCGCCAAATGATGAGTTGATCATGTATTCAGGTGTTCCCAAGTGAACCTTCTCCCCATTCTAACCAGTCAATAATGGCTAGACCCTGTGATTGGGCAGTGGAAGGGAATGGTGGAATGTCTCCTTTTGGAGAGTGAGGGCAGGAGAGGTAGGGGGAGAAGACAGAAGATGAGGAGAAGGAGCAGGAGGAAGAAACCATGATGGAGCAGAACCATGTGGCCAGGAGAAACTGCAAGTAGCAGTGGGCCTCATAGCTGGGGAATGAGTTGATATAGCAATAGATCTGCCCAATCTAGGCACATAGCTTGCAATTATAATAACCAGATTGTGTGTTTTTATATGGTCTTATTGGGGTTGGAAATAGCTACAAGGAACATTTTCAAAGCCAAGTATAATTTCAAGAATGCTTTCAGACTGCAGTCCATGGCTGGAATCAGATGTTGGAAACTAGGATCCAACTGAGCCGTTGCAAAAGCAAAAACTGTGGTAGACACCTGACCCCAGTGTGGTGTGACTGAAGGAAAGAGTTCAAGTGCATATACAGGGCTCCATACAGGCTTTAAAGAGAGAGGCACAGATCTCAGAGGGTGGAAGGAAGGGCAGTGGAGTGCAGGAGGTAAGAGGGGAATCTTGAGATGCCTTCAAGACCCATTATGGATGTGTCGGTCCCATCTACTCTAGGAATGTGGTTGAAAGTCCCAATTATTGTGAGGTAGGCCCACATAATCAGTGAGGAAGTATGTGATGAACCTGGAATATCACCATCATAAATAAGAATCTTGTCCAACCCTTGTAAGCTATCGTTTGTCTAGGTCCTTGTCCACTGGGCAGCATTCCCTCCCTCCCAGAATTCTCTCCCCCTCCCCTCTCTCTTTCTGTGTATGTGTTCATATAGGCTTCCAGTAGCTTCGTAACATGTTGTTTTACATAAGCATGGACCGGAAGCTTGGGGTTCAGCTGCTGTGTGGTAGTCACTGCCCCTTATAGTTCATGGTAGGCTAAACCACATGAGGCCTCCTCTGTCATGTGCCACCTTTTCCTTCCACAACCCCACCATCCTGTGTTCTGCTGTCAGTCACAAACCATATTCTTCAGAGCGGACTTCAGTTTAAATGTTTGATTCCTTTTCAACAGAGATCTGAAAATTACAGAACAATCTCCAAGGACAAATGCCTGCGAGAAAAATGTTCATATTCATATGACAAACAGCAGAGCAAATGGCACCCTTTAAAAAGTCACACCTGACCTGGCTTTAAGATGCAGATATGTATGAGGTATACACTGTGTGGACCAAATGGAAATAAAACAGAGTGTGGTGGGAGGTAATAAAGAAAACTCCACACTCTTGATCTTACAGCCAAATTGCCCCCAAATTCTTCTGAACGCCAAAGGTCTCTGATATCTTTCCAACATCACGGCACTGTTCCATGCCATCCTCTAGTCACACAATGTCCTCTGTCAATCAAGTCACCCCCTAAGCTCAGCCCTCTCAAGCACCAAATGGAACACTGTGTTGACTCCTTCCACACTTAGTTTGAGTGCAGCCCTTGGTGGGGCATTGGCAGGTGATGGGGAAAGCGACGGCTTCTGGGCTGGGCCAGCTGCATCAAATGCAGTTGACTTAGGCTGTGTGAGTCTCTAAGCTCTGTCCAGCACCTAACAAAGCTGACAGATGATTGTTAAGACACAGTTATCTCAGGTGCTACATGGCATCAGGGCAAGGCCACCTGTAGGTTCAGAGTATCCACCATCTAATGCACAGGGAGGGGTACACGCAGTTGTCAAGGAGTCAAAATTCCACCCCAATGTCACCAGCCTGTCCTAGAGATCCTCATTCTTGTGTGACTAAGGTCCTGCATGAACTTCTCCTGCTTGAAAGATGAAAGCTTTGTAGAGTCCTGGAAACTGATTCATGAAGATCTCTGATGTAGAAGATAAATAAAAATATGTGACATCCTACGATCAAGTCCTATGTAATAAAGAACTAATAAGTAAATGCTGCAATGTGGAGGAATCATAGGAATTCAATGAATACAGCAATGAAAATAACAAAAGTTTCTGCACAGTGCAGTTCGTGGCCAACACAGAGAACTTATGCCGGTGTTCTGTGGGAAACATGCTGTTGCTCTCTGGGCACCTCACAGGCCTCCTGAAGATAATTTAATAGGTGTCCTCGTTCCTTTGCATTCAAAGTGTTATATGGCTCTTCATGGCTTTAGTGAGGTCCACAAATGTCACACTTGTAGCTTTGGTGGCAGTTCCTGGAACCAAACGATGCCTGATTCTAATTCTGTTTCCTGTCAGGTATTCCACCCTATCACTGTTGTCCCCAGGATTGGGATCACTGAAAATAAGAATTCAGCTTCTGTTTGTGCATTTGTCACCAGAGAAGCAAATATTAGAGAGTTTTCCTTAGAAAAAGTATGATTTCTATATAATTACACTTACGTCTAAACTAAGATGGCTAAATGCTTCCGGAGTGCAAAGAATAAATACAAGGCTTAAGAACCTAAATGGGTCACTGAGGGTCTGAGTAACTTATGTTAGGGATGTAGATGATGAGCTGTAAGGACCATTAAGTGATGTTAATCAAAATTCTAAGATCCAAGTTCAATGAAGAATCAATTGAAGTCATTGGAGTCTTCTGAAGTTCTTGGTCTTCTCTTGGAAAACCTCTATAATAGCTGATTTCATAAACAAAAAGTGGGAGCTTCTCATTCAGAGTGGTATTTAAGCACACAATCGATGTATTTTAACTGACCTTCTGTGTGTTGATCAGCCATACTTGGAGGCCTATACTGATGTGAACAGAGGGATTAAAGGGGCAATGCTTTTACTCTAGTCCTTCAAAGTTATCTAGCTTCCAAGGGACTGTGAGGCACCATTTAAAAATCCCACATTTCTACGGAGTCACCTGTTCTCTTGGAGAACAAGCCACTGGGACTCCACAGAGTGGATGCCAATCAGTGTACATTCTGCAAAGGAGAGAGTTAATGAAGAGGGACATGTTCTCATGTTCCCAAAGAAGATTGTTGCCAGAAAGACCCTGGCCTATCCCCAACTGATGGAACAGTTAGTTTAAAAAAAGTCAAAAGATTTGGGGGCTCCTGATTAGTCTAAATGACCAAGTCTTAGCAGAGAAATCATTTTTGATTTTTGCTTTCAGTGTGCTTTTAAGCACCTAACTGAAGCTGTAACAATGGAACAATCATAAGACATGGCTTCCAGAGGAAAAAAGTTCTGAACCTGCTAGTGTCAGGTAGAGGAACAGCTGCAGCCCACAGGCAGCAGCTGAGGTCCTGTGGTTCTCCAGCATCTGGTCCATGAGCATCTTGGGCACAGTGACAGAAATGTACATCATGTCCATGAGGGACAGCTGACTGATAAAAAAGTACATGGGTGTGTGGAGTTGGGTGTCAAAGAGGATCAGCAGGATCTGGACATTCCCAGATAAAGCTATCAGGAAAACTACAAATATGACCCCAACAAGTTGGGCAGGCTGTTTGGACTGGAGATGTCACAGGGGTGAAATCTGACGGTCCAGTATAGTTACTCATTAGGTGGTGATGTCTATCAGTGTCTTTTCAGCAACCAAGAATGCTTTTGGGTTAGCACTATGTGACCATGGAAGGATTGCCCATTGGTGTATCCTTCAAGCTAACTGTGTTGACAGAAGTTCCATGGGACTGTAGATTTGAGTTTTATTATTTATCTGTTATTAAATAATCATTTATTATTTAAGAAAAATTTAAAACAGAATTCTTGTCTGTGGTCAGAACCACCATAACTCGTAGTAAAAGTGTTACATTTCAGGACCATGACGTACCCTAACTCACATAAAACTGTGCTTTATCCAACAGACCAGAGTCTTTAGGGTCATTCTCTAGAGTACTATAAACTACTGTGCCCAAGTGGAAATCAAACTTATTTTCAGGAGTATTTTAACGTGAAGTATGAACTGAATCTGGAACTCTGTGGATTAAGCGTCAAAGTTGGATTTCTATACCTGGGATCTATATTCCATGCAATGATTACACAGAAAACGTATCAAATATTATGTGGCCAAATGAATATGAGGCCCTTGAAGAGGCTTCACCCTAAGGGTTGTGTCACACTGAGAGGTTCTGGGCTCTGTGGAGCAGCCTCTTATCACGTGTAGGTATCAGGAGGGAGATGTGTGGAGGACCCCACTCACTGGCCAAACACATGTGTGGGTCTGACCATCTCTCAGGCAGCCATTCCTCTGTGTGCTGAGCATGCATACATTAGTGTCCATGAGGACACTTTCCTCAAGAGATGCCTCATAGGTTTGTGTTCATGTCCTTGGATTGTGAGATGTGACTGGTTCCCAGGGTGAAGCATCCTTTCACAGGTGTATGAACTTTTTTTTTTCAGTAAACATCACAGGATCTCACTTATCTGTAGATCTTTTGTAGAATCTTTCAATGTGTGTGTTTAATTAAAAGAATCTTCTAAATACTGGAAACTGGGAAGTTCTGATTAGTGGGAAGGGAGATTAAGACCTTAAGAGATGGTAACAGTAAGGTATAGTGGCATGAGGGTGAAGGAATAACTGGGAAGGAGTTTGAAGTAGGGAAAGAGTGAGAGTGAGGACAAAAAAGGGAACCCCTAACACTAAGGACGTTTGAAAAGGCTATGTAGAAGCCTGACATTTTTCTCTGTGAATTTATATAGATATATGTGCTCTACTCAGGGGACATAGCTGCCACATAACTCAGGGCTTTGTGTGGATTATCTTATCTTGAGTTGTTTGTTGGGAGACAAAGTTCTGCACACTCCAAATCAACATGGGCTACTCCATTTGCTCTTGTTTATCCTCTAGACCTTGATGGTAACATCCCAATGTGGAAGAAACCTCACACATTGCTCACAAGACATGGAAAAATCAGGTTAGTAATGGCCAGGAGTTTTAATTCATAGAATCAGAAGCTGCCTTGTAAATGCTGCTGTTTATCTGAACCCAAAGCCTATATGACCCCTCATGATCCCAAGAAAGCTAATTAGTAGAGAGCAAGGCTCCTGGTGAGTACAGCTTGGCTTCTCCATCTCCTGTGATCAAAGTGTGTGGTGTCTTAAGACTACGGATTTAGTCAGCTGATGGTAATATAAATATTTACATTTCATTGAAGACTTTAGTTCTTGTAAAGTCTTATGTAATTTGCATGTCACTATTTAAAGTGAAACAAATAGCTTTAAAGAATATGGCTTGTGACTGACTTGGGACCACAGGGATGATGGGCTGGGGAGCAGGAACATGATGGAGAGACTAAGAGGCAGGGCCTCTGACAGAGCAGCTCAATTCCAAACTTTGGCATCCACACTTGTGAACACTACTGGAAGTTTATATGAACACACACACACACACACACACACACACACACACACACACACACACACTGAGACAGAGACAGACACACAGACACAGAGAGACAGAGACAGAGAGACAAAGAGGAAACACTAACCAACTTTACAAGTGACCAAGCCTATCCTATGGGCATGCATTAGCTAATTTGTGTGTTTTATTCTTGAGATCTATTTGCTATGTTGAAATTCCAGATCCTTAATAACTCTCATTACAATTCCATGTTCGCAAGTCTAGAATTAAAAAAAGACACAAAGAGAAAAACACAGCTGTGCAATGGAGATATCTGTCAGCTTTATTAGCTCTATTAATTAAATCTTCAAAGTCTCAAAGGATGATTATTTATAAACCCACACCTACACACCATCCCTTAGTGAGCAAAGTCCAGCCAGGGATGACATCACTTTCTTCTTATTCTTTCTGCACTTAAGCAGCCACTGCCCTGGGTCCACTTGGTCAACGCTGCCAGCAGCATCTGGGGTGAGTTGGAGCTGACATGAGACTCTGTAGGAATCACAACTCTTGACTTTAATATCTGCTTTCAGAATCTTCTATCGGTTCTTGACAATATTTCTTTAATTTTCATCTACTCTGTTTTTCTGTGGGGAACTAAACTCATTTTCTTCTAAAAACTTCAAATACTATTTATTAAATGCAGCAGATTTAACATGTTTTATTTACAGCCATCTAGGAACAGAAGGACATGTATGCTACTTCCTTAACTTACCTTTTTGTTATGCAATAGCTGTTTTGGGACTGGAAGCTTGCAGAGGGTCACAGTGATACAAAGAATTATATCCTCATCCTCTCTTTTCTGTGATGAAAGGTGCAGGGACTTGTCTAGACTTAGCAGTAGACAACAGAGTGGAAATGGGGCTTCTAAGAGAACCGAGGCAGGAGCTTACCCTGTTTTTCCACTAAGGTCAAATGTACATCTGTAGGCCAGTTCTTTTTTCCCTGTTAGGCACACATTCTGAAATCTGAGTTTTCCCTTTGTAAATGAAGAAAATAAGGTAAGTAGGCAACTCAGGCTCCTGGGAGATGTGCTGTAGGAAGGCTGAAGAATGCACCCGTGTGCTGCTGGCTCCAGTAGCTTGTGGTGACTATACTGGTGAGTGCAGGGGCTACCTGTTAGCAACCTCCAGTGTGAAGCGGCATCTGGCTGTCCACAGGAGTTGCAAACTGGATAGTGAGGGACAGGGTTGAACAGGCTGCAATCACCATGTGTGATCCAGAGACCGTGTTCCTATTGCCCTGGGTGTCTTACTGTGAGGAACTCCAATTTAACAGTGGGCAACACTAAATCTTTCTGGCAGCCAAGTATCAGGGTAAGTTCAGGAACCTCTCACCATGGTGCAAAGGTCTCTGCAGTTGGCAGCTTTTCTGAATTCCCCTTGCCCTGTAACCAGAGCTAAATGCTTCTCGGGGAGAGGAGATATTTTCTCTGTGTTGGTGAGAATGACCAGAACTTAACATTTATCATTTTAGATATCAACAGATTGACAGGAGTAGCTGGTGGGGACGGCTGTGTAGTTAAGAGCATTTGTTGCTTTTGCAGCAGACCCAGGTTCAGCTTTCAGCATCCACTTGGCAGCTCACAGCCACCTGTAACTGCTGTTCTTGAGGGTCTGGCATCCTCTTCCCCTCCTAGGGCAGGGACACATGTAGTGCACGTACATACAAGCAGGCAACACGTACACACACACACACACACACACACACACACACACACACACACACACACCTTAAAAAATTCGTATGATTTTTATGTTGAAAAAATTCGGTCTGTTTCCAGAATCATGGCTTAAGTTTTGTTTGACTTCAGAAAGGCTAGGTGTACCTTGTACCTGTTGCTTTTGTTTCTGCAGCCCTTTAAACATTTCATTCCTCATTTGTACATATTGTCTTCTATAGGCTGGCAGAAGCCTCTTTAAGCACCCTCAAGTTTAAAGTCTCCTTGGCAGGTTTTCAGAGTCTCACCTAGAATCCAGCTATCAGCAATGGAGCACAGGGAGCCTGGAGCTTGTGCCAGAGGCATCTCAGTGGTACCCATACTTCTCTCTGACTCTTGGACTCCAAGAGATAGAGATTGTGATGACCAACAAAGCAGATGATGGTGTCTGACATCCACAGTCACCTCTGATCCTACAGATTTGGAGCACATAGTGCATACATGAGTGAATAAATTTGGAGAGGCTCAGATCCTACATGGGTGACCTTTTCTAACAACTATGCTAATCAGGCTAAACCTATCTACTTATCTATCTATCTGTCTGTCTGTCTCTATGTCTGCCTGTCTGTATCTATGTATATACATGTATGTACTTGTAAATTCCCATGCTCACAAAATTGCTTATCCAAACACTTTATGGTGTTTATACATTTATACAACATAAGCAAACCTACAAACACATAGATAATTTCAAATACTAATTCTTAATATGGTATATACATTTCTTATTTGAAGATTTTTTTCCTTACTGGTTTTTGAAAACTAAATCCTTAAGCAATATTTAAACTGGAAAACCAAAGTCTTTTAGCTCATAATACAATCATATTACACATCTCTGAGATGGCTATTCAGGATAGCGAGTTCTTAACTCTCTAACAATGTGTGTGCTCATCCACTTTTATCTTGGGATATTGAAAAATAGAACTTTTCTTGTTTTGCTTTAATTAACCTTGGCAAAATCGGAAGGCAAAGATATCAGCATTGTCTCAGCCTTCTCATCGTCTCCATCATCATCATCATCATCATCATCATCATCATCATCAGTGGTGTCATCATTGTCATCATTGGCGGTGGTGTCATCTTCATCGTCGTCATTGTCGTCGTCATTGTCATCATCATCATCATCATCATCATCATCATCATCATCAGTGTGTCATCATTGGTGGCGGCGTCATCTTCATCATTGTCATTGTCGTCGTCGTCTTTGTCGTCATCATCATCATCATCATTGGCCTCATCTGCATCTTCATCATCGGTGGCAGTACCACTCCCACCATCATCTCAGCAGCATTATTTAGACAGTGTTATTTCAGATGGAGGACTGCTAGGTTGAGTGATATCTGGACTGGTGGCAGTATTTGATCACTTAGTGGGTTTCTTGCCCCAAGCCTCTTAGGGTTCTTAGCGTTGGTCCTTCTTGTGTGAAGGGGAGGCTCTCTCCAGCCAGCACAGAAACTCTGAGAGTCCAGATCCTGGGGACTAAGGAGGACCACCTGGTTGAAATGTCTCCTTTAACTTATTACCTTAAAATATGTTTATATGAAATATACCTCAGTCTTAAAGATTTCAATTGCATCCTTAAACCATAAAGGCCAAGGCTTATTTCATATTTTAAGGTCAATTTTTTTCAACATAATTTTGACTTTACATTTTGTCACTGAATCCCCATTGGGGTTAGCATGGGACAGCTTTCTCAAGCCTGTAGTACTTGAGAGAAGACATTATCTCTCCTTGGGAGAGTTCATGACTTTGAAATATGGGAAATTTACCCTCAATAACTAATGCTTCTGACCAAGATGTGAATTAATTTGCAATCCTTAGATCTCCAGGCCCAGGGAACTTATCACAGGAAGGTTAAGGCACAAATCACTGAGCACATATTTCTAGGACACTAATCCCAAAACCTTACTGGTTGCCTAGGAGACACCCATGAACCTCACCACCTGGATGAACAACTACACTGGACCATCAGATTTCACCCTGCTGGGATTCTTCAGTCAATCCAAACACCCTACCCTGCTTGTTGGGGTCATATTTGTGGTTTTTCTGATGGCCTTGTCTGGGAACGCCCTCCTGATCCTGCTGATACTCTATGATACCCACCTCCACACACCCATGTACTTTTTTATCAGCCAGCTGTCCCTCATGGACATGATGTACATTTCTGTCACTGTGCCCAAGATGCTCATGGACCAGGTGCTAGGGAACCACAGTATCTCAGGTGCAGCCTGTGGGCTGCAGATGTTTCTCTATGTGACACTAGCAGGTTCTGAATTTTTCCTTCTTGCTTCCATGTCCTATGACCGCTATGTGGCCATCTGCCATCCACTCCGGTATCCTGTCCTCATGAACCACAGAGTGTGTCTCCTCCTGTTGTCTGTCTGTTGGTTCCTGGGATCCCTAGATGGCTTCATGTTCACCCCTGTCACTATGACATTCCCATTCTGTGGATCTCGGGAGATCCATCACTTCTTCTGTGAGGTCCCTGCTGTGACAAAGCTCTCCTGCTCAGACACCTGGCTCTATGAGACCTTCATGTATGTGTGCTGTGTGCTCATGCTTCTCATCCCTGTGACAGTCATTTCAGGATCCTACTCATCCATCCTCCTCACTGTTCTCAGGATGAACTCAGCAGAGGGCAGGAAGAAGGCCCTTGCCACCTGCTCCTCCCACATGACTGTGGTCATCCTCTTCTATGGAGCTGCTATCTACACCTACATGCTCCCTGCCTCCCTCCACACCTCTGAGAAGGACATGGTGGTGTCTGTGTTTTACACCATACTCACACCTCTGTTGAACCCACTAATCTATAGCCTTAGGAATAAGAATGTCACAGAGGCTATGAAGAAATTCTTAGGTGTGAAACCCCTCCTTCGAGAAACTTTGAAGTAAGTAATTTCTAAAGAATAGTTTCCTGTCCCTGTATCTACATGTTGTTGTTCCATGCTGAAGTTAGTTGCAGGCTGCTCATATGACATGCCCTATAGCATGATGCTTTCTATCTGTCATTAAGGAACTCTATCTTGTAGCAACGTACATTTTCTGTGCCTAGTTTATCAGAGCATTCTATCAGAAATGGGCCCTGACTCAGTAAAATGGGCTTGTTGTGTGCACTGACAGCATTGTAGGGGTCTCATTCCCTTCTCTCTTGTGTGTAATGTATAAGCTGATATTCCTGGGGTATGTCCCTTTTGTTCATAATGAGCAATAATGGAACATTCAATATCATTTGCCACTATTCTCTGAAGATGTCAGCATAAATGTTTGTCTTGGAGATTGTTCCATGGTTTTTGGTATGTGCTTCTTTGCTGTATGTATCATAACAGTATCAGCTTCTTGTGAGGGATTGGAATGTATTCCTCTTCCCTAATGTTCTGGAACAGTTGGAGTACTGTTGTAACTATTGTAACACTTACTGGAATTCAGCAATTAAACCATTTTTTCCTGGTCTCTAAAACAAAGATTTTTATCTTGAAAGTTATGTGTGTTTTTGTGTGTATGTTTGTGTTTATATGTGTGTGAGTTCTTGTGCATATCTGTTTGTGTGTGTGTCTGTATTGTGTCTCTCTGTGTGTGAGTTTTTATGTTTGTATGTGCATGTGTATTGGTGTGTATGTATGTGTGTCTCTGTGTGTCTATTTGTATTTCAGCTTCTGGTGTGCCTCTGTGTGCATGTATGTGTGTATCAGTGTTTGCTAGGTGTCTGTGTATGTGTTTTTGTGTGTGTTTGTGTATGTTTGTGTGTGCCTGAGTGAATGTGAATTTATGTGAACATGCATGTGTGTGTGTGTGTGTGTGTGTATGTGGAATGTGAGTATATGTATGTCTGTGTGTGAGAGTGTGTGTGTGCACGTGAGTGTGTGAGTGCAGTGGCAAAGGGGCCAGAACATGTTACCAGATCCTCTAGAGCTTGATTTACGGATGGTTGTGTTCTGGGAACTGAAGTATGCCATCATTGATGAAACGGATTTTATTTGGGCATCGTATTGGACCTTATCTTTTACCCCTTCTTGGCTCTGTGTGTTCTAATGGGATAACATAATCCATGGGCAGCCATGGTAACTATGGCAAGCAAGAGCATGCCTTTGCACCAGCTCTTGTTCCCTAATTGCCTGTACATTCCTCCTTTTCTCTCTTCTCACCGTCTGCTTTCATGCTGAGGTGACATTTCTCTAGTAACAGTACTGGGAGTCTTTTCTTTTTCTTTTTCTTTTTTTTCTTTTTTTCGGAGCTGGGGACCGAACCCAAGGCCTTGCGCTTGCTAGGCAAGCGCTCTACCACTGAGCTAAATCCCCAACCCCTGGGAGCCTTTTCTTTTTGCTTCAATCTGTGTACAAATTTTACTTTGTGGTTATCATGAGACTAAGAAATAATCCTATAGTAAAATAATTATTCTAAAGAGACTGATTTTAGTCACAATCAAAATAGGTAAAGTGTAGCTTTAAGTCTTACCCTAAAATTTCAACTCTGACACCCTAATTTCCATCTTTTTATGTTTGTTATCTCTTGATGTGTTTTGTAGTTGTGACCTTTAGAGTTTATTTACTGGAGAGGAGTGTTGGATTATGTCTCCAGCCCCCCTTTCTCATTCATTGGTTTCAGGGCAAGAAATGAGAACTCAGCTCCTTAGTGACAAGTAGGACTTAGTAAATTCCTGGATGAGTATAATTCCTGAGATGGAGTCCAGAAGGACTAGAAACAGGACCATAAGTTGGTTAAATGAGTCACCAAGACCTCCTGTCAAAGGGGACACAGGAAAAGAGCAGGTTTGCCAGATAAATAGTATTTAGCAATAGATGCATTTCAAATCATCAATTTTTGTGGGCTGCCCTGGTGCTGTTTGCATTCTGATTCTAATTCTGCTTCCTCAAGAGGGTCCCCCACCTCCACAATGAGTTGATCAGGTATCCAGGTAATCTCATGTGAACCTTCTCCCCATTCTAACTGGTCAATAAAGGCTAGAGCCTTTGATTGGTCAGTGGAAGGGAAAGGTGGGACCTCTCATTTTGGATAATGAAGTCAGGAGAGGTAGGGGGAGTAGAAGGAGAAGGAAAGGAGAGAAGACTGAAGAAGAGGAGGAGGAGGATAAAGCCATAATGGAGCAGAACCACGTGGCCAGGAGAAACCGCAAGTAGCAAAGGGTCTCATAGCTGGGGAATGAGTTAATGTAGCAGTAGATCTGCCCGATCTAGGCATATAGCTTGTAATTGTAATACCTAGATTGTGTGTTTTCATATGGGCTTATTGGGGTTGGAAATTGCTACAAGGAACATTCTCAAAACCGAACTATAATTTCAATAATGCTTTCAGAGTTCAGTCTAGGGTTGGAAGCAGATGTTGGAAACTAGGATCCCATTGAGTTGTTGCCACAGCAAAAACCGTGGTAGACACCTGCCTCAGTGTGGTGTGACTGAAAGAAAGAGCTCAAGTGCAGACACAGGGGTTCATCCAGGCTTTGCAGAGAGAGGTGCAGATCTCAGAGGATGGAAGGAAAGCCTGTGGAGCACAGGAGAGAAGAGGGGAATCCAAGGTGTGATGCCTTCAAGACCCACTATGGATGTGCCGGTCTGTCCATTCTAGGGATGTGGTTGAGAATCCCAATAGTTTTGAGCTGGGCCCATGAAATCAGTGATGAATTCTGGATTAGTGATTACTAATTAATGTTACTGATTAAGTAATGATTAGTGATTTACTTCCCAGCAAAGAGGTGTGGGACAGGAGAGTTGAAGCAGGGTGGGCAGGATCCCATTTGGGAGGATTGTTCACAAGGGAGTGGTCTGTGGCCGCGGAGGATGTGGCTTCTCCCATGATGCTTGCTTCCTTCCATCATTCACATTGTGCTCCCCATGGGGCCACTTCTCCCCTCAGTCTTCCTCACACGTCCATTTACACAGTGACCAAGAAACAGCTGCCCAGGAAGCTTGCTCTGCTCACCATGCTTCAATGCAAAGACGCAGAAGATCTGTTTGTCCATCAACAGGTCTCTCGGCATCCTCACTGTGAGCACCTACAGAAGTTCATAGCAGTTCCAGACTGAACCAGCAGGTGGTGGAAATGACAAGATCTGTGTTGGCAGCCACAGGGGCCCAAAGCCTTTGCAGAGACTCTGGGCAATGCCACCTTGTAGAGACTGTCAGCATGAGGGAATCTGCATGATCAATGTCTGAGTGTGTGAGGTCACCACAGCTATCACCTCCCTCTTCATAGCCAGTGTTGAAGTGCACGTGCACAGTGTCGCCATGGCCAGTGCATTTGGAATTTATACTCCCGTGTCTGTTGTGTGATCCTTCCTTTGTTTGAGCCACTTCTTTTTTATTCAGTGTCACCGCAGCATGACGCTTTGTTCACACATGCACAGTGATCCAGAATGTGAATGGCTGAGATTGTTTGCTGGTCTTGGTTGTGGACTGACTGAAATAACTGAAAACAGCTCTTCTTTTTATTCTTGAAGTGTCACATTGGAGGTCCTTCAGCATGTGGCGCCCTTCTTCCTATTGTGTTGTTCACAGCCCTCCTTCATTCCCCTCTTTCCTCAGAGAAAGGTATTTCCCCTCCTTGGGTACCACTTGGGACTCAGAATGTGAATGGAATCAATGAGATGTTGACTTGAGTATCTGTTACAAATGTGTAGGGGTGAGAGTGATGGCCCTGGTGTGTGTTCTTGACCTCCTGGCTCTTCCAATCTCCACTCTTGGACTTGACCTGGTGTTTGGCTGAGGGAATCAGGGATGCTCAGGGAGACAGAAAACAGCTGTTCATTTAATGTCTGTAGAGAAGTTGGCCAGATCTCTCAAATTTTTTGTTAGACTCCAGGAAAGGCCAAGACATGACAGATGGAAGAGAAAAACTTGAGGGGGGACACATTCTTAAAAAATGTTGCTTGAATGTGTTTAAAACCTTGCCTAGAGGTAGATCTGTTTCTCCAGCAAACCTCTGATTAAGTTCACACCTCAATGCCTGAGGCTTTTCCCTCCTGGTGCCCTCAGCCTCAACAACTCCAGGGCAGGAGCAGACGCAAGACTGACCATGACGGAACATCCAGAAGCAGAACAAATTCCTGGGATTTCTGCCCTCTATTGGCCATAGCTAGAGTCACAGCTTTGGGGCATCAGGGCTGACAGGTGGCAGGGCCTTTTTGCCTGGGTCTTCACACTTTACTCCTCATTGAAATATAAATAGGAGACAATACAAAGTTATTATATGTAACAATAACAAGAAGACAACAATAGTAATTCTAATAATAAAAGCACATTATTCTATTGTCATTGGAGCCAGTCTTGGAATTTATCTTTAAAGTCTTTAAACAAATGGCTTAGGTTAATTCGTGTATGCTGTACTGCTCAGATTAAATGTCACTTCCATCATGGAAAGTTTATGCAGCAAAACTGTATATTAAAATAGATGGAGAAGTAAAAATTAGTTTAAGACAAGCAGAAATTAAGGGAACTACTGAGAATCAAGCTAGCACCACAGAATACTCTTGCAAGAGTACTGATCATGAAGGAGGAAGAGAGATAGTGTCTCACACAAGAACACAGTGAAAATGCAACCCATGACAGCAGGAGAAGAGCAGAGGAGGACAGGAAAATAGTCAATTATGTCTGACACTGCAGACTAGAAAGCACCCAGCATTAATTACCGGGGATGGGAGAAAAGTAATAACCATTAATCGTCTAGAACAGCAAACAGTAAAATCCTAGCATTTGCAAACCATTTTCAATTACAACCTTGAAGGCAAATAGACTTAACTCATCAATGAAAAGATGCAGACTAATTGGATTTTAAAATGTGGTCAACGTGGGGGCTCTCAGAAACTGAACCACCAACCAAAGAGCATACATGGGCTGGACCTAGGCCCCAGCACATATGTAGCAGATGTATACAGCTTGGTCTTCATGTGAGTTTTTCCCAATAGCTAGAGTGGGGCTGACCCTGACTCTGTTACCTGCCTGTGGATCCTGTTCCCCTAACTGGGCTGCATTGTCTGGTCTCAGTAGGAGAGGATGTGCCTAGGCTTACAATGATTTTTGATGTGCCGGGGTGGGTTGGGGCCCAATGAGAGCCTCCCTTCTCAGAGGAGAAGGAGAGAGGAGGAGGGACAATGTGACAAGGGAGGAGGATATGGCGGGGGAACTGCATAAGGGGGGACTGGCAGAAGAGGGGGACTGCATTTGGAATGTAAAGTGTTAATTAGTGGTAATGGAGGGGGGAGAAAATACATTGGTAGCTAAGAAAATCAAATAATTTAAAACTTAAAAAGTAAAGATAAGCACCAATTCAGACATCCAGGTTGTAACGGAAATCTGAATAAGCTTAGGCACAATCGGGCAGCCACCCACGAAGAAACCGAATCTCCTGCCCTCTTATTTCTTACCATTTGGGTTGGCCATACAGGACTCTTGGCAAGAGGAACATTGTCTGGACTCTTGGTCCTGTTGGGGAAATGCCTTGGGCTGAAGTCACAACTTAGTATTTGGCCACATCCTATCTATGGGGACACTGGAAACCATCAGGCCCAGGGAATCTGAAAGGCTTTGTCAGACTTGGGGAGGAGGAGTAGGAGGAGGAGACCCTGGACAGGCTGCCAGCTAGCTCCAAGTCCAACAAGACATCCTGCCTCAAGGGAATACAGCAGAAGGTTCACAAGAGCAGATGAACTTTCACATACATATGTGTAGAACACACACTCATGCACTCAAACAATAATCTCACACACTCACATACACTCACACAATACTCTCACACGCTCACATGCACTCACACACACTCTCAAATACACACAAACACACTCACACACTCTCATACATATAGTCACACACATGCACACATTCAAACACACAACACTCTCATACATACACAGCACTCATACACTCTCACACACACTGACACACACTCATAAACATCTACTCTCACACATACACTTACACACACTCTCAAACACACCCAGACACTCACACATACACACAAACTCACATATACACTCACACACTCCCACTTACACATACTCATACACACTTATACACTCTCGCATATACAGTCATACATACTCACACACTCAATCTCATATGCATATACACACTCTCATACATGCACACTCATACGCATTTGCTAACATTCTGTAACTTGATCAGGATTTATCATACTTAGCAGTGACTGCATTTTGGCTGCATCACACTTGGGTTCATTTCCATTCAATAAAGTTTGTTATCCCTTCGGTAAGCTTATGATATACAAGTGTGTGATCCCTGCCCTTCCCCATGATTTATATTCCATGGTGGTAATCAACTTCTCTGTGAAAATGACAAAAATTTCTATAAACCATCCCCAAAAAGTATGGTCAAGAAACACACGTGCAATGACTGGACCAATTTGCGACCCATGCCATGAGAGAGAACCCACCCCAGACTCGATTAATAATATTCTACTATGTTTGCAGAAAGGAGCCTAGCATAACTGTCTTCTGAGAGGCTCCATCCAGCAGCCAAAGGAAACATGCAGAGACCCACAGCCAACATTAGGGAGAGCTTGGGGAATCCTGTGGAAGAGGGGAGGAAAGATTGCTGGAGGCAGAGGGGTCAAGTGCACCACAAGAAAACCCACAGAGTCTGGACCCATAGGAGCTCACAGAGACTACACCTCCAACCAAAGAGCGTGCATGGGACAGACCTAGGCCCTGTACACAATGTAACAGATTTGCAACTTGGTCTTCATGTGGGATACCTAACAACTGAAGAAGGAGGGAGCTGTCTCTAACTCTGTTGCCTGCTTTTGGACCCCTTTCCCCTAAGTGGGCTGCCTTGTCTAACCTCAATAGTAAAAGATGTGCCTACTCTTATTTAGGTTGAGATTTCCAACTTGATAAGCCAAGGTAGGTTAGTAACCATGGGAGGCCTCCCCTTCTCTGAGGAGAAAGGGAGGGAGAGGGGTCATAGACATAAGAGAGAGGGACTAGGAGGGAAGAGACGGAGGAGAAGCATCGATAAGAGTGTAAAGTAAATAAACTAATAAAAAAGAAACACACATGGGTAGGAATGACATCTATAAACCAAGAATCAAAGGTTAGAAATTAAGATAAGCAAAACGGAGGCCACGGTCACACTGGGGTAGCTGTTCTCATATGATAAAGAAAGTTTTAAAACTAATCATAAGAGGGCTACTATAGATCAGGAAGGGGAACAGAGTTCACATGGATACCTGCAGGAATTTTCTACCAGGAGGTGGAGGATCTACATTCTTATCAATGACACATAGAACCCTCTATAAAATCGATGGCATTATAGGCCACAAAACAAACCTTAGTAAATAAAGAAAACCCAATTCCCTGTATCTTAAAGGTTCCACAAGCTCCCACAACAGAGCCACTCACCGTGTGAGCCCATGGGATACACTTCACCGTCAAATCATAAGGGCTTCTATGTGTTCCAGAGTATACTAGATATCACATTAAATTCTTATCACAGTTAATGAATTCAGAAAAATTACAGGGTACAATGTCAGCACACTGTAATTAGTAGGATTTCATACTCTGTCAATGAATAATGCAAAAATAATTAAGCAAACTGCCATTTACAACACAGGAATAAAATGCTTAGGGATCAATTTGCTCAAGGAAATGGAAAAAATTCTCCGTACCCAAAACTACATAACACTGGTGATGAAAGTTAAAGGGAATAAATATGAACATCCATATTTATTCACAAAAGGGTTGATATGTTTAAATCTCAATGCTACCCAACATGTAATAAAATCCCTGGTAGTAATCCCAGTGGAGTTTATTGGAAGTAGAAAAATATAGGCCAAATTACATACGAACACTGTGTTTGTTAGTCCTATCCCAACTTGACACACGAACTACAGTTATCTGAAAGGAAGGAACGAGCACCAATGGAGAAACTGACTCCATAGTACCTGGTTGTCATGCATTTTCTCAATTAATGATCAATATGAGGAAGCCCAGCTCACTGTGGGAGGTGCTATCCCTGGGATGGTGGTCCTAGGTTCTATGAGAGAGTAGACTGAGCAAGCTGAAGGAAGAAAGTTAGTAAGCAGCACCTGCCTCAGCTCCTGCCTCCAGGTTCCTGCCCTGCTTGAGTTCCCATGTTGACTTCTTTCCTTCAATTGTTAACAGTGATATGGAAACATAAACTAAATAAATCATTTCCTTCCCAGCTTGCATTCTGGCCACGGTGTTTTGTTGCAACAATAGAAACCCTAACTAAGAAAGACATCTTAAGGGATCCTAAATAGCTGTTGTGGAACCTTGCACGGGTGGAGCCTTGCTGGAGGAAATGGGTCATTGTGGGCAGGCCTTGAAGTCTAATAGTCCAGCGGACCCACTTCCTGTCTGTTTGGGGCTTCCTGTATTGGGACACAATATGAACAACTCTCTAGTGTTCCTGTGACTGCACTCTGTCTACCATGAGAGACAACATCATGTTGGACTTTAAGTCAAAGTAAACCCTTCCTTTTTCAGTGGCTTTTGTCAAGTGTTTTTCTACTTCAGAGTACAGCAACAAGAAAAACAGCTAATTCAGAATTTCTTTTCGGTTGGCTGATAACAGAGACATTCCTAATATGTTTCCATTTGGATTCTTGTCTTGCTTCTGATCTTAATGGGAAAGTTTTCAGTCTTTCACCATTAAGGAACATATTGGCTATGGATATCCATATACAGTCATACTTCTGCTAGTATATTTATTTTCTTTTTTAAAAATGCTGTGTCTTTTTGATTTGCGTTCTTTCTTTCTTCTTTTTTTTCAGAGCTGAGGACTGAACCCAGGGCCTTGTGTTTGCTAGGCAAGCACTCTACCACTGAGCTAAATCCCCAACCATATTTATTTTCTTATTTCTAAATGTTTTGCAATTATTTATTGTGTGTTGGGGATGGTGTATGTATGAGCCATAGTACATGTGTGAAGATCAGTTCTCTCTTTCCACTTGTGGATCCCAGGAATCAAACACATGAAATTGGGCTTGGCAGCAAGTGCAGCTATTTTGCTGGCCCCATAGTAATCTGTGAAAACTTTTTAAAAGTCCTTTCTAAAACTTTTATTCTTTTCCATACATGTATCTAACTTTGCTTATGCCCTTGGTTTATTATTGGGGATTTTGATCATTTTTATTGCTTGCTGATCATTTTATTCTTCTTTCCTTCTGTCTAGGAAGGAGGGAACAAAACATAAAATCTTTGTAATAAAATAAAACATAAAAATAAAAGCGTCCCCCCATTCCCTTTCTCTTCCCTCTCCAGTGCTTTCTCCATACCCTCTATCTATCTCAGTCACATGCCTAGTTCTACCTTTACCCTAAACAACTTCTAACATCATTGAATCATGTTCCTTATTGTCTACCATTGAGTTCTATAGTAATTGCCAATGTGTTACTGGGATGGAATCAATTGTAAGTGTATTATTATGTATTGTCCAGCTTGACATTGTTATTGTTGTAGTAGTTTGCTTTCTCTGCTCTGGTTGGTCCTCAGAGTTGAGTCCTTAAGAGGAGACTCCTTGGGACAGACTTGTAGCTAGTCTGCTCCTCAGAAGATGCTATATACTGAGGCATATCAGAGGATCTGCTGCACTCAGAACATTTGACATCATATCTTGAGGCATACCAGAAGAACCACTGCACTCAGAGCATTTGATACCACATCCCAAGATCTGCTGCACCCAGGGTATCTGACACCACAACTGGAGACACCCCAGGAGGTCCACTGCTCCCAGGACACCACAGCTTAAAGGCATCCCAGGAGTTCCTCTGTACACAGGGCAACTGGGCCACAGAAACCACAGTCTGAAGACATCTCAGGGCCTCTGTGGCATGCAGGGCAACTGACCCAAAAGACTAAAAGCCTCCCTGGAGTTTGGCTGCACACAAGGAAACAAAACCCACAGTCCATTGACCTCCCCACCCCTGGAGATCAGCTTCACACAGGACAACAGTTTGCTCCTCTGAAGATCCAAGAGTCTGGAGACCTCCCAGGAGATCTATTGCAGCCAGGGCAACAAATCAACAGATTCTCTGGCCCTTTGAATACCTTCCAGTTGGAAAGCCCCACAGGAGGTCTGCTACAGCCAGGGCTAAAGGCCTACCAGGAGACCTGTTGAAACCCAGGGACAAAAGAGGCAGACTCCAGACAGAGTCACCCAGACCAGCAAACACTAGGGATAACCAGATCATGAAAGGCAAGTGCAAGACCATAAGCAACAAAAGCCAATACACTTGAGCATCATCAGAACCCAGTTCTCCCACCACAGCAAGCCCTGAATACACCAATGTACCATAAAAACAGAGCTGACCTAAAATCTTATCTTATGAAGATAATAAAGTCCTTTAAAAAGGATTTAAATTACTCACTGAAAGAAATACAGGAAAACATAGGTAAACAGTTAAAAGCCATTAAAACGGAAATAAATAAATCCCTTAAAGAAATACAGGAAAACACAATTAAAGATGTGAAGGAATTGTATAAAGTGGTTCAAGACCTAAAGGTGGAAGTAGAAACAATAATAAAAACACAAATGGATGCAAACCTGGAAATGGAAAACCTAGTAAAGAGGTCAGGAATTACAGATATAAGTATCACCAACAGAATACAAGAGATAGAAGAGAGAATCTCAGATGTAGAAGATACTGTAGAAGAGATTGACACAACAGTCAAAAAAATTCAAAACATTAAAAATCTCCTAACCCAAAACATTCAGGAAATTCAGGAAACAATGAAAAGACCAAATCTAAGAATAATTGGAATAGAGGAGAACAGAGATTCCCAGCTCAAAGGACCTGAAAACATCTTTAACAAAATCATAGAAGGAAACTAAAGAAAGATATGGCCATAAAGGTACAAGAAACCTATAGAACACCAAACAAATGGGACCAGAAAAGAAAATAGTCTCATTACATAATAATCAAAACACTAAATGCACAGAACAAAGAAAGAATATTAAAAGCTGCAAGAGAAAAGGGCCAAGTAACATACACAGGCAGACCTATCAGAATTACACCAGACTTTTCAACAGAGACTATGAAAGTCAGAAGAGCCTGGTCAGAGGTCATGCAAACTCTAAGAGAACATATATGCCAGCCCAGGCTACTAAACCCAGGAAAATTCTCAATCGATATAGATAGAGAAACAAAAATATTTGAGCACAAAACCAAATTCAAACCGCATTTATCTACCAATACAGCCCCACAGAGTGTCCTAGAAGGAACCAACACAAGGAAGATACCTACACCAAAGAAGAGACAAGATAATAAGTATCTCACAACAAAGGCAAAAGGAGAGAGCCACAAGCACATAAAGGCACCTACAAAAACAAATGTAACAGGAACTAGCAGTCACCTGTCTTTAATATTTTTCAATATTAATGGACTCAACTCACCTATAAAAAGACATAAGTTAACAGACTGGATGCTCAAACAAGATCCAGAATTTTGCTACATACGAGAAACACACCTCAATAACAAAGACAGCACTATCTCAGAATAAAAGGATAGAAAAAGTTCTTCCAAGCAAATGATCCCAAGAAACAAGATGGAGTTGCCATTCTAATATTTAATAAAATAAATTTTCAACCAAAAGATATCAAGCATGATAAGGAAGGACACTTCATTTTCATCAAAGAGAAAACCTACCAAGATAAAGTCTCAATTCTGGACATCTGTGCCCCAAATGCAAGGATACCACATTCATAAAAGAAACTTTCCTAAAGCTAAAAACACACATTGAACTGTGCACAATAATAGTGGGAGACTTCAATACCCCAGTGGACAGGTCATTGAAACAAAAATGGAACAGAGACACAGTGAAACTTATGGAAGTTACTAATCAAATGGATTTAAACAGATATCTACAGAACATTTCACCCTAAAACAAAAGAATACACCTTTTCAGTACCTCATGGTACCTTCTCCTAAACCGACCATTTAATTGGCCACAAACAACCCTCAATTGATACAAGATTGAAATAAGCCCATGCACCCTATCAGATCACCATGTCCTAAGGCTGGTCTTCAATAACAGCAAGGCAACAGAAAGTCCACATACACGTGGAAACTGAACAACTCTCTACTGAATGATAAATAAAGAAAGAAATTAAAGGCTTCCTGGAATTTAATTAAAATGTTGACGTATCATACCCAAACTTATGAGACACAATGAAAGCAGTGCTAAGAGGGAAATTCATAGCACTAAGTGCACTGGTAAAGAACCTGGAGAGATCTTACATTAGCAAGTTAACAGCACACCTGGCAGCTTTAGAACAAAAAGAAGCAAACTCACTCAAGAGGAATAGATGGCAGGAAATAGTCAAACTCAGGGCTGAAATCAACCAAATTGAAAAAAAGAACAATACCTTTGTAAAACCAAAGCAAAACCAAAAGCTGATTCTTTGAGAGAATCAACAAGATGGATAAACCCTAGCCAAACTAACTAAACGGCCCAGAGGCAGTATCTAAATTAACAAAATCAGAAATGAAAAGGAAGACATAACAACAGAAATGGAAGAAATTCAAAAACTTACCAGATCCTACTACAAAAGCTTATTCACAACAAAACTGGAAAATCTAGATGAAATGGATGGTTTCCTAGACAGATACCACATACCAAAATTTAATCAAGAGCAGGTAAACTTTCTAAACAGGACTATATCCCAAAAGGAAATAGAAGAAGCCATTAAAAACCTTCCAACCAAAAAAAGCCCAGGGCCAGATGGATTTAGTTCAGAATTCTACTAGACCTTCAAAGAAGACCTGATACTAATATTCCTCAAACTATTCCATAAAATAGAAACAGAAGGAACACTACCTAATTCATTCTATGAAGCCACAATTACTTTGATACCTAAACCATACAAAGATCCTACCAAAAAAGAGAACTTTAGATCAATCTTGCTTATGGATATTGATGAAAAATATTTAATAAAATTCTTGTAAGCTGAATCCAAGAACACATCAAAGCCATCATTCACCACAATCTATTAGGCTTCATCCAAGGGATGCAAGGTTGGTTCAACCTATGAAAATCCACTAATGTAATCCACTATATAACAAATCCAAAGGAAAAAAATCACATGCTCATTTCCTTAAATGTAGTAAAAGCATTTGACAAAATATAGCACCCCTTCATGTTAAAAGTATTGGAGAGATCAGGAACTCAAGGCCCATACCTAAACATAATAAAAGCCATTTACTGCAAACCAACAGCTACTATCAAATTAAATGGAGAGATACTTGAAGCAATCCCACCAAAATCTGGGACAAGACAAGGATGCACATTCTCCCCATATCTATTCAATTATTACTCGAAGTGCTAGCTAGAACAATTAGGCAACAAAAAGAGATCAAGGGGATACAAATTGGCAAAGAAGAAATTAAGGTATCACTATTTGCAGATGATATGATAGTATACATAAACGACCTCAAAAATTCTATCAGAGAACTTCTCCAGCTGATAAACAACTTCAGCAAAGTGGCCAGATATAAAATTAACTCAAATAAATTTGTAGCCTTCTTTTATACAAATGATAAACAGGCTGAGAAAGGAATTAGGGAAACAACTCCCTTCACAATAGTCACAAATAATATAAAATATCTTGAGGTAACTCTAACCAAACAAGTAAAAGATATGTGTGACAATAACTTTAAGTCTCTCAAGAAAGAAATTGAAGATCTCAGAAACTGAAGAGATCTCCCATGCTCATGAATTGGCAGAATTAACATAGTAAAAATGGCCATCCTACCAAAGTCAATCTACAGATTCAATGTAATCCCCATCAAAATCCCAACACAATTCTTCAAAGACATGAAAAGAGCAATTCTCCAATTCATCTGGAAAGGCAAAAAGTCCAGAATAGCAAAAACAATTCTTAACAATAAAAGAATGGCTGGGGGAATCACCATCCCTGATCTCAAGCTCTACTATAGAGCAATAGTGATAAAACCTGCATGTTTTCAGTACAGAGACAGACAGGTTGATCAATGGAATAGAATTGAAGACCCAGAAATAAAACCACACACTTGATCTTTGACAAAGAAGCCAAAAATATACAATGAAAAAAAAAAGCATCTTCAATAAACGGTGCTGGTCTAACTGGCTGTCTGTATGTAGACAAATGAAAATAGACTCATATTTGTTACCATGCACAAAGCTCAAATCTGAGTGCATCAATGACCTCAACATAAAACCAGATACACTCAATCTAATAGAAGAGAAAGTGGGAAAGAGCCTTGAACTCATTGGCACAGGGGGAAATTCCCTTAACAAATTCCAATGGCTCAAGCTCTAAGATCAAGAATCAATAAATGGGACTTCATGAAACTGGAAAGCTTCTGTAAGGCAAAGGACATAGACAACAAGAGAAATTGGCAGCCTACAGATTGGCAAAAACATCTTCACTAACCCCACATCTGATAGAGGGCTAATATGTGAAATATATAAGAAACTCAAGAAGCTAACCACCAAAAACCCAAACAACCCAATCAAAAAATGGGGTATAGAACTAAACAAAGAATTCACAACAGAAGAATGGCTGAGAAGCACCTAAAGAAATCTTTAAAGTCCTTAGTGATCAGAGAAATGCAAATCAAAATAATCCTGAGATTCCACCTTACACCAATCAGAATGGCTAAGATCAAAACCTCAGGTGACAACACATGTTGGTGAGGTTGTGGAGAAAGAGGAACACTCCTCCATTGCTGGTGGGATTGTGAACTAGTACAACCACTCTGGAAATCAATTTGGATGTCCTTCAGAAAATTGGAAATAGGCCTACCTAAAGACCCTACCATGCCACAGGGGTATATGTTCCATTATGCTCATAGTGGCCTTATTTGTGATAGCCAGAAGCTGGAAACAACCCAGATGTCCCATGACAGAAGAATGGATACAGAAAATGTGGTTCATTTACACAATGGAATACTACACAGCTATGAAGAATGAGGACATCCTAAGTTTTGCAGGCAAATGGATGGAACTAGAAAATACCATTCTGAGTGAGGTAACTCAGACCCAAAAGCACATGCATGCTATTTTCTCACTAATAAGTAGATATTAGCCAAAAAAGAAAACAACAACAACAACAACAACAACAACAACAAAAGTACAGAGTACTCAAGATACAGTTCACAGAATTCAAAAAGGTCAACAAGCTGAAGGGCCCAAGTGAGTACACCTCAGTCCCTCTTGGGAGGGAGAAGAAAGCAACCACAAGGGGCAGGGAGAGAGGGACTTGGAAGAGAAAGGGGACAGGTGTTGTGGGAGAGGGGAACATGATCTGGAATTGAGTAGGGGAAAAGGACTGAAGCCTTGAGGGCCAGTAGAAAGAATGGAAACAGGCGACCTCAGGAGGTGGAAGGTTGGAGGACCCTCCAAAATGTACCAGAGACTTGGGAGGTGAGAGACTCTCAGGACTCAAAGGGGGTGAACCCTAGATGAAATGTCCTACAGTGGGGAGAGGGATCTTGTAAAGCCCACCTCCAGCAGAAAGACGGGGTATCAAGTGAAGGATGGGATTGCTATCCCATAATCAAACTCTGACCCGCAATTCTTCCTGTCTGAAAGAAATGCAGGTTTGGAAATGGAGAAGAGCCTGAGGAAAAGAAGGTCCAGTGAAAGGCCCAAAGGGGGATCCAGCTCAAGGGGAGGCCCGAAGACCTGACACTATTACTGAGGCTATGGAGTGTTCACAAAAAGGGACCTACAATGACTGCTCTCCAAAAAAAACCCAACAAGCAGCTGAAAGAGTCAGATGCAGATATGTGCATCTAATCAATGGACAGAAGCTGTTGACTCCTGTGGTTGAATTAGGGAAAAGGTGGAGTAAGCTGAGGAGGAGGGTGACCCTGTAGGAGGACCAGCAGTTTCAATGAGCCTGGACTCCCGAGATCTCTCAGACACTGGATCACCAACCAGGCAGCATACACCAGCTGAGATGAGACCCCCAACACATATACAGCAGAGGACTCTGGGTCTGGGTTCAGTCATAGAAGATACACCTACTCCTCAGGAGACTGGAGGTCCCAGGAAGTTTAGAGGTCTGGTGAGGTGGGTGGGGTGGGGACATCCACATGGAGGCAGGGGTTGCAGGGAAGAGCTATGGGATATGGAACAGTTGGAGGGTGGACTGGGAGGGGAATAAAATCTGGAGTGTAATAATAAACAAACAAACAAACAAATAAATAGGGAGACTCCTTGATACAAAAGTACCCAAAACCTGGAAATAACAAAGTCAATAAATATGCAAACCATCACACAGGAAACAAATAAAGAAACAAATACCAAATAAGACAAAACAAAAACCAAGACAACAGGACTCCTCAAAAAGATCTCAACTTCTCCATTACTGATGTGTGTAAAATATCAGGTGATGAATCAAAAAATTACATGAAAGTGAAAAACTAGCCAGTTATTCCAAAGAGGATACAAAGAAAAGAAGAATGGAGTAAGGACATCAGTTCAGGGTCTAGAGAAGAAAGCTAGAAATGCATGAAAAAGATGTAACATTGATGATGAGAGTCGCTCATCAGAGATGACATCAGTACCACAGATGATGAAGTCAATATAGCAGATGTTGAAGTCTGTATGTACTGCAGATGATGGTATCACCACTACAGATGATGAAGTCAGCACTACAGATGATGAACTCAATACTGTGGATGATGAAGTCAACACTGCAGATGATGAAGTCAGCACTACAGATGATGATGTCACCACTACAGATGATGATGTCACCACTACAGATGACGAACTAGGCACTAGAGATGATGAAGTCATCAATACAGATCATGAAGTCATCACTACAGATGATGAAGTCAACACTACAGATGATGAACTCAACACTGTGGATGATGAAGTCAACACTACAGATGATGAAGTCAGCACTATAGATGATGACTTCAGCACTACAGAGGATGACGTCACCACTACAGATGACGAACTTGGCACTACAGATGATGAAGTCATCACTACAGATGATGAACTCAGCCCTGTGGATGATGAACTCAGTACTACAGATGATGAAGTCTGCACCGTGGATGAAGTCAGCACCATGACTGGAAACTGAGAAAAATAGAGATATAGGAAAATTAAAAAGTACAAATGAGATAATGAGTTAAATAAAACATAATGGGAGGCGTTACTAGTCGCTAAGACCAAGCAAGTATCAAGGATAGAGGAAAAGGGCTGGAAATAGTACATTCAAACGTCAATAAAGGATGAGGCGGGCAGAGACAGTCCAGTTACTAAGACCCTTCCTGCTCCTCCAGATGATCCTAGCTTGGTTCCAGCATCCACATTAGGCAGCTCACAACCACCTGTACCTCTAGTTCCAGATGATCTGATGCCTTCCTCTATTTTTCCACAGGTGTGCGACATACACACACACACACACACACACACACACACACACACACACAGAGAGATACACACACAACTGAATAGGTATTTGAAATACTAAAGTAAGTAAAATTTTATGGAAAGAAAATAGTGAGTGTGGCTGCCACTCTAAAGAACTCCAGGCAACCATGAAGTGACCAAACGTTAAGAATCTACAAGGTAGAAGGAACCAGGGCAGCCATTATAGCAAGCAGTAAGGAAAAGCTTCCTCTAAACACTGAAGCTAGAACTACTATCTGATCCAGCTGTAGCTCTCCTGGGGACACACCTGCAGGCATGAAGGTGCACACATCCATGATTATTGCAGTTCTACTCACAATAGATATTTGGAACCAGACTAGACGCCCATTGGCCGATGAATGGATAATGGCATGCAGTATACATAGTCTATGGAGCACCACTCATGAAGAGTCAAATCTTACATGTAGAAATTTTCATGAAATTGAGGTTGTAACCTCGAGTGAAGTGAGCTATTTAGAAAATATGGACCCACTGAATATAAAGAAGGATGGTTAAGTAAACGAAAGGGGACCAGAGAGGTGAAGGGAAGGGGAGGAGAAAGAGGGCAGGAGAGGATGTATGTGTTTACAGCAGAGTGTATGCACATTGGGGCTAAACGCAGTGAAGGCCACAGATTCCCTGCAGTAAGTACAACTGAATAAGTATAATAAGGACAAAACTATAGCTAAGCAACATAGGGTGTCACGAAAAGATTGCTTTTAGGTGTTTCCCATTTAAATCATCCAAGTTGAGATGCTTTTCTCACAGCAGAAAGGCAGCTTCATTGTGTCACCACGAGTGGGAAATTATAAGATGTGTTAATGAACCATTTGACACTGAGGGTAAGTGGGAAAATAATTAATTTTTTACTTTTGTTTTTCATGCACGAAGTTAACTGGGTCCCTTGGGACCCACCTAAAACTTTGCTTCCTTAATGGGTTTTTCAAAACTCAGTAAAGTCTCCAGTCTGGATTTATGTCTAGACCCTAGCATTATTCTTTTCATTTCAGGAAAATCCTGGTAATCGTTAAGTTGAGATGAGTATGGAAATGTTTAGAGAATGTGGGGACCCATCGTGACAAAAATCATGGGAGCTCGGGAACAAGATTTGTGTTCACAGCTGAGCAGCACACTGAAGAGAGAAGAGAGTCCGGGAACGTTACATGTGCATGCATGCTCATGCTGGCAAATGGCTGTGGTCCTGATGCTGCCTCCTGTATAGGAGGAGCCAAGATACTGCTCCTTTTTAGAAAAATCCACTGATAGTTTGCCAGTATTGAGCACAAGCTGACATGTTTCCCAGCATCAGGAAGCTGGGCAGGTTTGTCAACTGTCTTTGCCAAGCGCTCATTTCCTCCCTCAGTGGGCTCTCTGACTGTCTCTGTCTGTCTCTGTCTCTGTCTCTGTCTCTGTCTCTGTCTCTGTCTCTGTCTCTCTGTCTCTGTCTCCCTCTCTGTCTCTGGTTCTCCTCTCTCTCTCTCTCTCTCTCTCTCTCTCTCTCTCTTTGGCTTTTTCCTCTCTTTCTTTCTGTCTGTTTCTCTCTTTCTCTCTGTCTTTCTCTCTCTGGCTCTCTCTCCCTCTCTCTCTCCTCTCTGTCAGTCTCCCTGTCTGTCTGTTGTCTTCCTCCCTCCCTCTTCCTCCTCCTCTCCCTGTCTCTTATTGTTGCTTTGTGTCATGCACTCTATTTACTGACTGATACACTGATATAAAATGTTCAAAAGGGAAAAAAATCACCAAGGAGAGACTAGTTTAAAAAATCTAGAAAAGCATTTTATGTGGAATGGAAGAAGGAAGTGAGAAAACTGAGAAACTCTAACTGGACAAAGAGGGCAATGGTGCCCATGAATTAGTGGAGACAGAAGTCCTGTTAAGTTAGGAGGGATGTAACTAGGTGAAGGCTGGGCTCCGTGTGTTTTGTCTGACAGACCTCTATGTGGAAAAACATCCTCAAAAGCATCATTTGGCTTTGTTTATTGTTGTGTTGCTACGCCAGCAAAAGCTAGTGTTTGCATCTATGATATTCTACATGTCATGGAGCCAGCCGAGACTGGCCACTTCAGCACATTCAAAAATGTAATTCATAATTTCTTAAAGACGTGTAGGCTTCTAGGTGTGTATTTGGGAGTTGGGGTGCTGTAAAGAGTGTCTCACACCTTGTTTAATATAATACAGAAAACCTTGGTATCGAGATTCTGAAAGACAAATGCCGCATGAGTTCTTTCATATGCAGATCTTTGATTTAAATTTGTATATAGTATATAGATGTGGTTAGGAAATGAGAAAGGGGACCATGGACCGGGGAAGACGAGATCTTCAGGCAGTGGGAACAAAAGAGAGGGTAATGGAATCCGTGTGACATAGGCAAAAGGAGGACTAAGAGGGGAAGAGGGAGAGAGGTGGGGAGTGAGCAAGGAAGATGACTGAGGGTAAAACGTGTGAAGATACCTGGTGAAACACGTCGCACTGCAGGCTAACTTAAAAATAATAAGAAAATCCTGGCTTTGCAAACAGTTATAGTCTCTGAGACTGTGACCAGAAATCTTAGTTGTATTGTTTTGAGAATGATAACTTGTTTAAGCAGTTTAAATACTTCCTGCCCCATTCCACCTGTAGAGATCAAGTCTGGGAGCGTTAGGTACCTTGTTCAGTTAAATGAGCTTGGAAATATCCATTATCAGGCTGTCGAAGCAGAATGCAATCATTTCAACTTTTGAATTTTTACTTGTGACATCAAACTGGAGTTACAGCTCTCTTTTAAGAGACAGATAATTAAAACATGCAGTTAGGGGAGTGCCCTGTAGTCTGTTTGACATAAGTGTCGCGAAGGTAAAATCCCTGTGAAATTATGAGACCTGGTGTCATTAGCCAAAAATAGTCCCTTGGAGTTAGGAGCTAAGTTTGTGTCTGAAAAGGTCTCACAAAGAAACCTTCCTCTAAATTTAGGATACAGTTACCATCAACATTAACACAAATGTGAAAAAGGGCCAAACTGACCTACGAGTTTTCATATGGGGTTCCTTTGATTTCTTTTCATCTGGACAGGTATGGATCAGTAGTGGGCATGAGACCCCAGAATTCTAGCACCATCACTGAGCTGATCCTTGTTGGGTTTTCTGATCACCCTGAGGCTGAGGTTCCCCTCTTCCTCATCTTCTCTCTGGTCTACCTAGCCAACTGTTTGGGGAACACAGCTGTTGTCACATTAGTGGCTCTAGACGCCTCTCTGCAGACACCCATGTATTTCTTCCTCTGTCACCTGGCTTTCCTCAATGGCTTCTTCAGCACGGTTGTGGCACCAAAGATGCTCTTCAATTTTCTTGCAAGCAGGAAGGTCATATCTTACCCATTCTGCCTGGCTCAGACCTACCTCACCCTGTTCTTGGAGTCCACCGAGTGCTTTCTTCTTGCAGTGATGGCCATAGACCGCTACGTGGCAATCTGCTACCCACTGAGGTACCTTCTCATCATGAGCTGGGTGGTGTGCACAGCACTGTCCGTGGCAATCTGGGTCATAGGCTTTTGTGCCTCCGTTATACCTCTCTGCTTCACGATCCTCCCACTCTGTGGTCCTTACGTCGTTGATTATCTTTTCTGCGAGCTGCCCATCCTTCTGCACCTGTTCTGCACAGATACATCTCTGCTGGAGGCCGTGATGGCCATTGGAGGGGCCGGCACTGTGCTGTTCCCCTTCCTCCTGATTGTTCTCTCCTACCTTCGCATCCTGGTGGCTGTGATAAGAATAGACTCAGCTGAGGGCAGAAAAAAGGCCTTTTCAACCTGTGCTTCACACTTGGCTGTGGTGACCATCTACTATGGAACAGGGCTGATCAGGTACTTGAGGCCCAAGTCCCTTTATTCCGCTGAGGGAGACAAACTGATCTCTGTGTTCTATGCAGTCATTGGCCCTGCACTGAACCCATTCATCTACAGCCTGAGGAACAAGGAAGTGCAGGGTGCCATGAGGAGAGTGATGGAGAGATATAAGAAAAGCACAAGAGTCACCTTCTAGAATCCCGAGGAGCTGAGTACTGTATTTGTTTACCAACATTTTAACAGGTTCAGGCCCTGAGTCTGTGAGACTAAACCTCACTAGTCACAATTTCAACTTACCAGAACTCCTACCCCTGCCCTCAACACACAGACATTTTTCTTTCATGTTTGTCGCCTTTATGAGTAAATACTGATGTATGTTAATTAGCAGTCACCATGTTATATGTCAGCTCAGTCAAATATGAATAATAGAACCAAGAAAAATATATAGCCCACGGACTTCAAGTCAAGAATGTTGTTACTGGGTGCATTTTCTATTTTTCAGTTCCTCTCTCTCTCTCTCTCTCTCTCTCTCTCTCTCTCTCTCTCTCTCTCTCTCATATTTTGGTTTTGTGAGACATTGTAGTCCTGTAGCTCAGGTTGTCCTTGAGGACTGGGACTGATGATGTGTGCCACCACACTTGGGGTTGTCTCAGCTTTCTATCCATTCCTAAGACCTCAAATCATGACAAACGCTGGGTTCCTGGTTCCTAGTCAGCTGCACTTTGTTGAGGAGCTCAAAGTAAAGGCAAACCTTAGCTCTATGAGAATATTGTCATATGAACCATTGTCATTGGCTTTGCCATGGTAGTGGGCCCGGTACCCAGGTCCCGGCTACCTGTCCTTCACAGACTCCCCTTTGGAGAGTTGTACCACTTTGGCCGTTCCAGCTATACCAGAAAACTACTGTTCTTGTTACAGGGATGATGATACCTGGAGACCCCTAACACTTTCTGCGTTCTGCCTCCCCTGAGCCTCCATAACATCCCCAGCAGACAGGCAGCCAGACAAAAAGAAACAACATCTTTTTAATTTTAATAACAATTTTATTAATTCATTGATATATACTTATATTTAAAAGCCTGTATTTTAGAAGCCATAGAAAGACATTGTAATATTGTTAATTTTGGAGACAAAGTACACGTTTAACTCCAGGCTCATTTGCTCTTCGTGCAAAGATTTCTATTTGAAAAGCCAGGAAAGATGAGCATATCATTTTAAACACACGCTGTCATCATTCTAAAGTCACCTTCTCGCAGTCTACCATCTTACTAATTGCTGTTAGCTGTTGATGCTCCCACACTAGTGAATAGTCCTTTTCACAGGCTGGAAGTGCGTTAATGAGACTTCTTATCACGCGATAGTTAAACATAAAGCCTAAAGAACTCAATATCTCCCACGAGGCTACTGTATGTCTGCACCAATAGGTAACTGGCAGTATCTCCCTTCTGGATGGACTTTGACTTTCTGTGAAGTAATCAAGGGCTAAAATATCCAAGAGCCTTGCTTCATTTCTCCGCGAGAGTATTTATTATATTTTTATATACAGTGGCAGAAAAGCACGAAAAGAAGGCAACAGTGGAGTGAGGCAGAGCCACTTCCCAGAACTCGGAGACAGAGGCAAGTGGACTTACATGAGCTTGAGGCTAGTCTAGCCTACATAGGGCGTTCCAGGACAACCAGGGCTATCCTGTCTCAAAAGAATACACACACACACACACACACACACACACACACACACACACACACACACGTTCATGTTCATCTTTTTTTTAAATTCCACAGTAGACATATCTATATCTTTATGTGCATTTATGGGTTACAGAATAAATACAATGTAAAGAGGCTGAAAGAGTTCAAGGGATTTCTGAAGTCGGCAGAGTCTGTGTTCATAAGATCATGAATCAGACCAGGGCTGAGAAGGAGCTGCTGCTGGAGCTGCAGTCAGAGCTGAGGAAGAATCTGCCATGTTCAGCTTGAAGCCAAATCCTGAAGCTGGCCCCAGCAGGACACATGTCCGGAGCAGGGAACAGTAGATCAAGTCCAGGTGGACATCGGGTGGACTGGCAGGCGATTCAAGCAGACCTCATCAATCAGAGAACTGAACCAACTGGAAGATCCGGGGACATTTGTGGAGTCCCCTGCTCCTGAACCACAGCAGGCATTGGTTGATAGGTTGATATGAGGCCATGCACAGCTGGAAAGGGTGGAGTCTCCCAGGGCAGTGCACAGTTGGAACGATCACTATTTTTACACAATGTCAAGCAATTTAGAGTAGGGCACAGCCTGAGTTCGGCACACCTGATTCTTTTGGGGAGTTCTTCTAGGTTCCACTGGTTTTGTTTCAATTCTAGGGGAGTCAAACATTTGGCTGCTTCAAAATAAAAGTACCAAGAGCACTGATACTTCTGCTTTCCAGCTCTTTGTGCCTCTTGGTTTCCTAATGTCACATAAAGAACAATTCAGATGTCCAATTCAAATTCTTTCTTTTCTAAAAGGTTTATTTAATTTTATTTTGTGGATATAGGTGTTTCCCCTGCACATAAGTCTATATACCATGTGTGTCTAGTGCCCATGGAAACAAGAAGACACCAGATCTCCTGGGACTGGAGTCACAGGTGGTTGTGAGCCACAGAGTGGGTGCTGAGAATTGAACCCAGGTCCTCTGCAGGAGCAACAGATGCCTAACCACTGAGCTACCCCTCCAGCCCCTAGATCAATTCAAATTCTTATATTGACTGCTAATGCATCTAAGAAGGTACTGGAATTTGTACTTCACTCTGAAAAAATCAACTCATTATCACTTTTGTTTATACCAAATAGTGTACCATGTAAAAAATAAGTTTTGGATTTAGCTAGAGACGAAATGTGGATACAAATTCTTGATCAGTTTAATAGACTGGTCGGTAATGGAAAACAAGGACCAGAATAGAAACCTAGGAGAGTCTTGATAGGAGAGGCACAGAGTGAACTCAGTCTCCTGAGGATTAATTAGGAGAAAGATTCTGCTCAAGTAATGGCTGCATGGTCTTCCCAGAAATCTTAGTGGAATTTCACAAGAAAGACAGTAAGTTTTTTTTTAAGACTTATTTTTATTATTTTTTGAGAGAGAGAGAGAGAGAGAGAGAGAGAGAGAGAGAGAGAGAGAGAGAGAGCAAGAGAAGGTGACCAACTGCTATAGCATACATGTGGAGGTCTGCAGGCAACTTGCAGGAGTCAGTTCTCTTCTTCCACAATGTGGGCTCTGGGAATCAAATTCAAGTGGTCAGACTTGAGAGAAAATGCTACCACCCACTGAGTCATCTTTCCAGTCTCGGGCACCGTTCCCAATCTCAATGTTGCAGAAGGCTGTTTCTGAGCCTAAGTCAGACATGAGGGCCTTGCTGTTAAGGATGTCTTGTTTTAACAGCTGACATAGCCAGACTGAGAGAGACAGTGTTCAAGAATGTCCCCACTCTGGGTGGTGTACACCTTTAAATATAGCACTAAGGAGGTAGAGTCAGGCAGATTTCTATGTGTTTGAACCTAACTTAGTCTACACAGTAAGTTCTAGGTCAGCCAGGGATACATAGTGGGGCCCTGTCTCAAAGAACAAACTGGCAGCTGTGTGGGTTTTTGTTCAACTGGTGAACAAAGGTAACCAGAACTCACTGTTCAGTGTGAGTTTTCATACAAACAAGAAAGAACAAGATTCACAAGATTCACAAGACAGCTCAAAGGGACGTTGATCCTGCTTGTTTCGATTTAACACCAGCATTTTTTAATACAAATCCACACTATGTGGGCATGTCAGGAATGGACATGAGCTGAACTTGTTAAATGACTAAAAGCATCTGGAAAGAGAGGGAGATGGAGGGAGGGAGGGAGGGAGGGAGGGAGAGAGAGAGAGAGAGAGAGAGAGAGAGAGAGAGAGAGAGAGAGAGAGAGAGAGACTCTGTCTGACTTTAAGTGGGTTCATGTTTACTGAAGGTGGGAGCATTTTGTCACCTGCAGGTGGAAATTGGCCAAAAATGCCTACAGGAGGAGGTGGAATGCTGTCTCTTACTGGGGGTGATGACTTTTGTGATCACAGGGGAAGCTGGGAAATGTAGTCTTTTATCAGGAAACGCTCAGAACTTATGAGTTCCCCCAAGTAAATTGTTTGAAGAGATTGGGTGCCAAAGACTTCTGAGCCGATAGAACAACTGGATTTGGATTAAACACCAGTTCTTTGAGAAAATACTATCTTCAGAAATCTTGAGCTTCAGAGGAGTGTAGCAATGTAAACTTTTAATCCCAGTTTCAGGAGGCAGAGGCTGGTGGATTTCTGTGAGGCTGGTTTGGTCTACAGAAAGAGTTTCAGAACAGTTAGGTGTATGTAGAGATATCCTGCTGTTAATCCCAAAAATGGGAGGAGAAAGACCACCCAGCCAAATCATGACAGCCAAATTAACCAAAGCAAGCAACCAAGTAAAGCAAACTTTTTAATTTGTATACACGGGCTGCCTCCCCCTAACACAGGAATCAATAGGTCAGCATTGGATGTGAGGAAGACAAGGTTTTATAGCTCAGGGTAAAGGATTTTTAAATGGAGAATTTGTAGGGCAAAATAGACAAGGTTACAGGAGCAGAACATAACAAGGTAGTCACAGCATGTTGTGACAAAGGTAGGGTTGCAAGACATGATTGTAAGGTAGACATAACAACAGGTCATTATAAAAGCTTTCTGAAACAAGATATTGTTGTTAGGTAGTCACAACAGGTGACCATAGTAACTTTTTGAGACAAAGGCATGGTTGCATTTCCTGGAGTAGGCAGTACAGAGCCATTTCCAGTTAAGGCAAGCTGGTTCATTGTCTTTAAAAAAAAAAGAAAAGAAAAAAGAAAACAGAAAGAAGGAAATGTGGAACTTCAGTTACCTTAATGGTCAGAGAGAGAGAATCACCTGAAAAGTCTCTTAAACAAAAGGGTATGGAGTGTATAGTTAAAGAAATGTTCCTGCTTCTTGAAGGCCAGGTACAGTCTCAATTCCAAAGCGAAGAAGCCAGCCTGCCTCCACATAGGCTTAAAAGCCATCTTAAAATAAAGACAAACTAGGTTCATTCCTGTTTATGATTAAACCTCTGTTTCTCCAGGATGGGGCTGTTCCCCCTATCCCCCCACCTTCCTCCTGTAACCTTACCTCACATGGTCCTGTACTGTCTGTTCCAGGAAACCTCGACCATACTTTGTCTTTAGGAGGTTGTGATCCTGTTTACATAACATACATCCTTGTCTTCCTCTTTCACTCTCATTTTTTATCTTTAACAGCTAATTCTCTTGCCCTTTTAAACATGCTCATAGCCAATAACCTTTTTATTTCTCCTCATTAAAAAGCAAATGAAAAATAAGAAATACAAAGGAAAGAACATGACGGCTTCTAGGTATACAGGACCATAGCCAGAGAAAGAGACTTCAGAGAGAGTCCAGAGTGGACATGACTCCAAACTAGGCATGTGAGGAGAGGTGGGAAGGGGGAGGGAAGTCACCAACCAAGAGGGGTGGCCTGTGCCTAGAGACTGGCCAGGAGACCAGAAGGGTAAAGGGTAGACAAAAGGTCAGGTAACCATAATGTTTGGATTATATAGGGAAGGGTAGCTGGAGGAATGTCAGCCCAGCCCCTGAGCTAGAGAATCGTAGGGTAGCCAGTGGGGTATGTTAGCCTGAAGGACCCTGTAACAGATAGAGACTGAGATGCTGGGAAACCTGAGGGCTAGGTTTATGTTGCTATGTTAAATAGGTGCTTCAGTTATTTGATAGGTTTGAGATCTAACAAAAGGGACCTTGAAAAGCCAATGAAGGCTGCTCTCTAAAATCCCAATTTATGGTAAGCCAGCCCACAGATGGCTGGCTTGTCCCAGTGTACTTCTAAAATAAAGCTTGCTTCAATTAGACAATCATGGGTTTGGTCTTTCTCCTCACAATTTTTAGATTTAACATTAATGTTCAGTCAAACACAAAAATATTCTTTTTGTATTTCTTCATCTTAAAAATATTTTGTGATTTCTATTTCCCTAATTTAGATTTGACAGGTGTCTTAGTTGGGCTTTCCATTGCTGTGAACCAACACCATGACCAAAGCAACTCTTATAAAGGACAACATTTAACTGGGCCTGGCTTATAGGTTCTGAGGTTTAGTCCATTACCATCAACATGATGAACAGGTTTTTTCTGACTCTTGAATGGCAGTGGGAGGGATAAAGTCTCAGCCCTTTAGTTACTGTGTGTAACATCATGGTGAATAAACCACTTGAAGCTCCTGGTCACTTAGGGTAAGCCTCCTTTGGGGACATGAGAGTCAGATTCACAGGCAAACTGTATTCCTAGGGTCCTGCCATTTCGCTTTAGTGATGGGACAGAGAGGAGATGTGAGTGTGGCCTGAGTAGCCCAAACCGAACACTTTTGTTTTGCTGTTCTGAGGAGCTGCACCTGTTCTTTTCATAACATCTGAATTATTTGCTTTCCCACCAACAGTTTGCACGAGTCCCCCTTTTGAAGGTTCTTGGTCCTGCCAGCTGTGTTTTCTCCTCATGATAATCACACTTAGAGACCCAGGTTGGGCTCTCACAGGGATTTGTCCACAGTTTCAGTTCACACTGGCGATATCGGTTAGTCTGTATTCCCATACTCCATCCCATTTGTTTGCTTGCTGAGGTGGAAAGATGCTCAGGCCTTTCGCCCATGTCTAAGGGGAGACTGTCTCCTTCACACTGAGGTACTTGAGCTCTTTATATGTAGGGATCCCCGAACCTTTCACAGATCTACAGTTTGCAAGGATTTTCCTCTCACTGCCTAGAGTGCGTCTTAGTCTGTTCACTGCTTCCTCTTCTGTGTAGGACATCTGACCTTCAAAAGAACTCCCCGCCTGCTTCTGCTTTTTTTGTTGTTACCTCTGCTTTCTCAGTCAAAGAACAAAAGAAACAGGAAAAGTTAAAACTCAGTTCCCAGAGCAGACAGACCTGGGCTGTCCTCAGCCATGGTCAGGGACACTTCTCTTTACCGTGGAGTGAAGCCAGCCTTCCCACCCTGTGGGAGTTCCCCTAGCACCCCAACACCACCCCACATGTCTTCTCCTAAGGTTCAAAGTCACAGTTCATGGCTGTACATTTCATGGATCTCTTATCTGCTCAGCTAACTAAACCATCTCACTTTGTACTACGGACCCTGCGCCATGAATTCCAAGGTGATTAATGAGTTGGAGATAAGAAGAGTTTCTGGCAAAGAAGGTGCAAGAGCCCAGAGACCATGTTTGTAGCAGAGTCTGGGGCAGGATTACCTCAGTAGCTCTTCTCTCAGATGACTCTGGCCCAGAGCCTGCAGACAGGTCAGAGTCACAGTGAGCGCTGGCTATGTCACTTTAGGAAGTGCAAAGTAATCTCTCACACAGTTCTGGTTCCCCAAAGCTGCTCAGTGAGGACCTCAGCCTGCTCTGCCATGTTTACTTGTATGTTTCTCCCTCTTCTGAAGGATCCATCTCACTTCACAAAGGATCGTAGTGAAATCAGAGAGAAGCAAACCGATGAAACCCAGCCCAGTCAGAGTATACAGCAAGGACAGTAGACCACTTTGCCTCTGACCTGAATCTATCACCTAGGCTCAATAAGAGGCTGGTAACCAGATCCTGAGGATCCTTAGGGCTTAGGGAACAAGTTCAACACAAAAATGGGGCTTCTGGCCAGAGCATGTGCAGGCAGGTGAAAGTCAATGATGTCAGGTTAATTCTGGAGTTATCCTCACCCAACACCTGCCATCCAGACGGTCATTGTACACTGCCAAGCTGTGTTGTGTCACAGATAAGGACTCTATGTCACATGGTCTCCTTAAGTTCCTTCTTCTTGGTCACATCTGGTATTGGGTGTCTCAGAGGGGCACTTGCAGGGCTGGTCAATTTTTAGGAGAAGCACCCCTGAGTTGTGCCTGATCTCATCTACTCCTGGCTACCATCAGTCACACAGTGTGAAAATGAGGAGCTATGGGAGGTTCTGTTGCTCTTGGGAGCTCAGCTGCCCCACACCCCCGTGGGGCCTGCAGGTAGGTACTCTATGCCAGAACTCCATGACTGCCATCAAGCAGGATGAAGGCCCTAGTGTAGCACCTCCCCATTCCTGTACTTAACTGTGGCCTCTGCTCTCTAGTCATCTTCAGCACTGGCCCCTTCTGCTCCTTTGGAGAGGAAAAGGCTGAGAAGTGTTAGAGGCAGCAAAGGGGATCACTAGTTCCTAAGAGCACAGAGGCATTCATGTGAAAAGGCCAAGAGGATGGCCAGAGAACCAGAGGTGGCCTCTTTGGGTCAGTTTGACTTGGCCCTTTCTGCAATAATTTAGGGTGCTTTTAGAGACTTACTCACAGAAGCTCCATGTCTACCTCTTGGCTGTGACATTGGTCATAGAGTGAAGGTGAACCAGCTGGATGGCTAGCACCAGGGCATGGTTTTAAGAGTTCAGAGAACACTTGGGTATTCAGTATCACAGATCATTGAAGGAAGTCAGGGCAAGAACTTTAGTGGGAACCCAAAGGCAAGAACTGAAGCAGAAGAATGTCACTTGCTCACGTTCTCTCTGTGGCTTCTTCAGTCTGCTTTCTTACATCACCCATGACTACCTGCCAGGGCTGGTATTGTCCTCAGTAAGCTGGGTCTGTTCTCCTCATCAATCCTTAGTCAAGGAAAATGACCCCACAAACCTGTCTTCAGGCCAATCTGATGAAGATCACTCCTAATTGAAATTACCTTTCTCCACATATGCCTAGGCTTGTGTCAAGTGGGAAATAAAAAACAACCAGCATTTTTCAGTTGACCAAATTTTTATTACAAATTATAAAAAAGCAATGGAACATGATGATCTGAGAGTTATAAGCTGAAATGAACCCTTTCCTCACCAAGCTGTTAGAAACACCAACTTAGGAAATAATACTTAGGTTAATGACTAAAAGTTCTCTCCAATATCACATACATACATGTATATATGTGTGCACACATGTGCACACACATACACACAGATGTTTTTTCTAGTATTTTTACCATTTTCTTTCTAATATGACTACATTTTCTTCCCTTCCTTTTATTTTGCTTTTCTTTATTCTTGCTTTCAGATTTAATTTCACTTGCTTACTGCTTTGATTGGTCTAATTACTCTGGCTAGGACTTCTAGTATTATATTAAGGAGAAGAGGGGACATTCAGAAATAGTCATCTTTGTATGTTCCCTGACATTACAAAAAACGAACTTAAGTTTTTACATAAAGAACAGTTTTCATTTGTTCCATGTTTTGGAAATAGCCATCCAAGTATACCAATGGGTCTATTGCATAGTATTGTGGGATTGTCAGTGCCTGGATGATCAAAGCAAGATTTTCAGAAGGAGCAGAACAATTGGAAGGAATGCAATGGATTTGAAGTTGGGGCTTCCATTGGTTGCTGGGATGCACAAGGTTTTAATCTTTATGTTATTGAAGACATTCATATCCAGTGAGCAAGTATTTTCAGTTGCACACCCTTTTCCATAAAATATTAAATTAGAAAATTGATCTGGAAAAAGAAAGAGCCAGCAGTTAGTTGTCTCTCTCCTCTCCTCACCCAAGTTCTCTGGGGAAAGAAATGTGCCCAGGGTGATCTTAAATATGTAACCTCTGTCTCTGGGTGGTAAACATGCAAACAACTCCATGCATAGGTTGAGCCTCTGTTTAAGGCATGATTAACAACACCGGGGTTCAGAACTCTTTCATTACAAGGGAAGAACTTAATATACACAAGAAAGACACTAGCTGAAGGACGACAAGTGCTTGGCTAAATTTTAAATTGTGTTTGTGCTCCATCCTAACTTAGCTTTAAAAATGGAGGGAAATGTTGTTGATACCCATGAGCTCAAATCCTTCTTTCAAGACCTCTGAGTCCCATGGGAGACCAATACCATGGAAACATATGTATCAGTTTCCCACGGAAATTGAACTAGAAAGTTGTCCTGTCATGGTTGGCTTCAACCATCCTCTGTATCCTGTGTGACATTACTGTTCATCTCAACTATTCTCCACAAAGGTTCTTTCCCTACCCATCCTAGACCCTCCTTCAGGATTATTGCCTTCAACTCATCAGTTCTCAGTTCTACAATCATGAAATATTTCACATCTTGATCAGAAAAGAGTTGCCACTGCCTCCTTCCTATTATATAGTGCAGAGAGAAAAATCCCACAGTTGTTTTTGTAGTTCCTACACAACAAACACAAAGTTTTGCTCACTGAGGAAAAAAATCATAAAACTTTTACTAAATTCTACTAAATTCTCAGTGGCTCTATGAAAACCTCAAGTGCTCACCTATGTGACATCTAGAAATGAAGTCACTTCCTGTGCTGCCAATTAACCAAAAGGCCCACTGCAGGATATCACAGCAAGGCAGGTGCGACCATTTATATTTCTTCCCCTTACAACCCCCATCAACTGCCACACACTTTCCCTTCAACTACCAAAAATGGCTCCCTCCTGAGATAAATAACCAAGAGCTTGCTTGGTCCCATATTGCCCTTCTAAGAAAACTACGTTCTAAGAAAACCGCCTCTCCCACTCTCTCCAACTCCTGGCAGAGTGGCTTTCTGTAGGCCGCACTCATGGTGTATCAGGATTGTATTGAGGTGGAAGTGGAGATGAGGGGAGAGATAGGACTCTTGAGAGGGGTCTGGTGATGAGGAAGGATGGGGTGGAGGTAATGGAGTCATGAGAGGATATGGAACTAATTGCATTTTTAGTTTTGATTCTGCCCTGGATTTTGTTGTTGTTGTCTTTGTTTGCTTGCTATGTCTCTGTGTGGGTGCATATATATATGGAGGATAAGTACATAAAACTATAGTTGACAATGAAAGTGTAAAATTCAATCCCAATCTCTAGAACTTCAGAATTGCAACTCTTAACTGTATAGAAGGTCATGGATATGATCTTTGGATCTGGATAATCTCACTACATGATGTTTTTAATTTGTAAGTTCTTTAAAATTTTAATTAAAAAAATACAAAAAAGGAGCAAAAATGATGTCACTTCTGAGATTAGATATTAAAGCCTATAGCTCCCCTTATCAGTCTACCCTCTCCTTCTCATTATTAGTGCTGAGAGAAGTCAGCTGATAGACCATGAGGCCACTTCATGAAGAGGAGTTAGCACTACCAAAATCAGGAGTGAGGCAGAAAGCAGATCCTCCATCTGAAGGACCTCAGCCCCTGCTGACAACTCACACTGCCCCAGGAGACATCCTGAGCCAGAACCAGTGCCAGGGAGGTGCTCAGATTCTAGACCTGTAGAAAAATGGGCCTCGTATTTGCTATGTTTTTAGCTGCTAAGCTTTGGGTACACAGAAGTAAATGACAAGTATACTATACTCCTGAGACCATCCACACCCTAAAGTAAGAAGTAAAACTAAGAAGAAGAAAACAAACATATGTACATCAGAATGTTTGAGGAAGTACTCATACCTGTACCGGTAACCTCAAGACACTTTCTCTCTGCCCCTGTGCACTTCAGGGTAGTCATTGTGCTGCATGTCTTGTTTTGCTCACTGTAGCAGGCAGTACATTCAACACCATTGATTTCTGATGATCGAGACACTGAATGGAGAGACAGGGGTTTTCATCATGGGGAACTGACAGAAGAAACAGCTGAGAACATGTCTATCCATGACTTATCTAATGCAGGGTTTTTCCATGATTCTACCAAAAAGCATTGCAGTGAGGATGAGCTGGGAGGAGGCGTGGAAGAAAGGCACTGGGGTGAGAGCACCATGGAGGACATCATGGGAATTCAGAGCCATCCTAGATAATGGGAAGGAGATGATCTGTTTTCTAAAATGGTGCTGTTCATAGGGTGAGGGGTGACCCAGGTGTGGTACACACACATCTGTGCTCCCAGCTACTCTGACTTTGGAGGCTCAGGCAGGATTACTGAATCCCAGTAATGCAGTGCAAGCCTAGATACATAGCAAGACTCCATCTCAACCATACAAAAATTCAAGGTGAGTAATAAAATAGGTGAGGAAAGTCTCTCCACTAGAAGAGCAGAGCAGAGCAGAGCAGAACATTTAAAGCTACAGATTCATAGAACTTACTTAGTAGATCCTGCTGCGTAGCTGTCTCTCAGTCTGCATATGCAAGTGCGTACACACATACCTCAAGAGAGGGGCTTGTTTCCAACCCAGTCCCTTACAAATAAAGGTTTCAAGCAAAAGCAGAAGGGCAAACATTACTGCCGCAGTGAAATGGACCCATGGAAAGGTAGAGGAGCCCTGAACAGGCTGTAGGAAGCAGACACAGTTTGTATTCACATGTTGGGACACAGACAGGAGGTATACTCACGTGCTATGTTTTCTTTGTTGCATTTGTCAGTGGTGCAGCATTGGTTCTTGTATTTAAATGTCTGTTGACTCCCCAGCGTTGCTGAGAATTCCAATCCACATGTTTTTGAATCTGTATTACACCCTCTTTGCTCAAGTACTTGGTTTGAACCCGGAACTGCGGAAAATTGAACCACCAAGTAAACTTTCCTCTAGGGTAATGGTAAATAATCTGTTCCCTCGTCCCCACTCTCTTGAGTGTTGCACCTCTCTGAGAGTCTCTCAGCGCTAGTCTATTGAGAAGGAACCAACAGAGGAACCACTTGCTATGAAGGGAGTGACTGGTGGTAAGGAACTTGCTTAGCAAGCATGGTGCCCTGAGTTTGATCCCTGACACTGTAAAAGAGGGGAGTCACTCCCAAATGGTCCTGATCATGTAGAATCTAGGGCCTACAACGAGCGCATGCTCCATCTCCACCAAGCTACTAGTCTCATCCTGGAAAGGAGGCAAGGATAAATTAGAGGATGTTCAAGGTAGTGAACGTTGGCTTACGTGGTGCTTCTAATTTCTGTATTTGGTTGAAGCAGCCAACAATGGTGTCACAAGTAGATGAAGGCTCAGGACAGTTTGCAGTTTGACACGTAGCTTGTAGACATGTGTAACTCTCTGTAAGGAGGAAATGCACATCGGTTAAAAGGTAATCCCGAGGCCTTGTAGTTGATGTTGCTTAGGAGTCAAGAAGCCATGGGGGTCTAAACAGACTACTGGAGTTTCATGTGGTTGCCTACCTCTCCCAAGGCACTTGACTGGCTACCTCCCCTTTGCATTTTTAGGATAAGGGAATGCTTTGTTCACTCTTACCTACAGAGCCGACAACCAAGATGCTAAAGACAAAAACTGTGAAGAGGCTCTTCAGGACGGAGGACCAGCCCATGGTGACGCTTGTGAGCACTGCGTGAGATGCAAGTAAGGACAGTGGGATCAGAGCAATGGGGCTCAGACCTGCAATCCAGCAATCCTCGTACTAGACTGTGTTGTTTGTCCACATGTTCATTCGTTTGTTCATTCATTCATTCATTCATTCATTCATTCACCCCTTCACTCGTCCTTTCTGAAAGCCCAACTTTATCAAACACTGGCTTTATGCTAGATGTGGCCATTTGGAAGGATGCAAAACTGGAAAAGATACCATATCCTTTATCAAGGAATAGGGGATGAGGATGGGTTCTGGGAAAGGACTTTCACTCAAGAGAAATTCTTCTTTCATGCATCTGGAAGACACTAGATCTCCTTCCACAGTTGAAATGGCTGAGTCAAGAAACAACTCCTCTGGAGAACAGGTAGAGACTCGCTATTGCTACAAAGGTCTGGGCCGTGGTGCTCAACAGTAATCAGATCCTTAGCTAATAGCATGGCTTCACCACTTCCTAAGTCACCTTCCCCCTAATGGATGACCTCCATCCACACTGGAAATGCTCACCAAGAAGGACTCCTGATCTTCTGAAAGGACTGCCGTGAGCTGGAGAGGAAGCGATCTCGCCTAGAGAAAGGATGCAAGGAGCACTTTCTCTGCCTCCCTGTCACTTTTATAGTGCAGAGGACTATTACCTGGCAATTAAGTTACTGTAAATAGTATCTCGGCATGAAGCCAAGTGCACTAAACTTCCTGATCTTCTAGAGGTAGATACTGTGAGAACAGCTCTTCTTGAACTTCTGGTTGGTAAGGAAAGGAGGGGAAGGAGTGTATAATGCTACTGTGATTGAGGTGAGCTACAGAAAAGTTTGGAGTACTTAAAAATTAAAAAGTACAGGAATTGGCTCACAGTGTGTAGATACCATCCTCCATTTTCCTTTCAGGCAAATCCCCAGCATTCTTTCTTCCATCCTTTCCTTTCTCCCTAGAGTCTGACCCTAGGATCTATTTACTTCTCTGCTTAGAAGGGACTGGGTGTATCCCTCTGTAATTTCACTCCCCCCACCACACACACACACACACACACACACGCACACACACACACACACACACAATTTTTATATTTTTATCTTAGTCTCTTGTTAGGGCATAGTTCACCAGCCTTCTTATTTGCAATGGACAGAAAGGCTAAGGTAGAGGGACTCACACTTCTGGATTCTTCTAATCATTCAGATTTTAGACACATTCTGTCAAAATTCGGGCACCAAGTGCCTCCTCCCTGGGAAGTCTGTATGCAGAGTTGTGAAGACAGTGTGGGTTACAGGGAAGGAACAGGGTTATACATGTGCCTCAGATGCTGGAGTGTGGAATAAATGAGAGGCACACCCAACAGTCACAGACATGAAGGATGGAGAAAGGACATCCTTAGTTATGGAGACCAGCAGAGACTTAGCTGAAATTTCTACATAGGCTTGAAATGGTGGGGAAGTGCTTCTAGGGTTCAAAGTAAGTTGGCAAAATGTTTCATGGGACACAGAATCATGAGCTGGGAGTAGACTTGCCACACTTGCAGGGGATGCTGAGTGAAAACATCATGGGTCCCTAATGATGAAGCCTATCTCAGTTCCACTACTCAAGATGACAAGACAACAGTCAAGACATGCTGTACACTCTCCCCCAAATACAACGAAGACTTTTTTCAAAGAGTCAGCTTAAGTCTTGCCTTCCAAAGAAGGAATTTGGCATTGCCACCTTGTGGCATTTCATAATGTGCCCACCACCACCACCACTCCCATCCTATCACACACCTGTCCTGACATCTCCCAGGGTCAAAGTCATAGCTGGAGACTGTATTTTATGGTTCCCTATTAATTCAGCTTAATAAACTTCAAGTTGTGTAACCAGCACTGGACTGTGAGCTCCCAATTAGCTGAGAGTGGAGATAAGGATGATGACTGCAAATTGGCTTGGAGCCAAGAGGCCAGACTTGCAGGTTATGGCCGTGTCTCATTTATGCACTGACCTGGACACTGCTGAGCAGAAAAGCCACAAGCTGAGGCCACTGTCATTCATCCATGGGGAATGGATTGTGGCCCCCATCTACCAAGCATCACAGAAACTCTGCCAACTTTCTTCTCCCAGGAAAAGGTCTCAAAGAGATTGCTTACATAGGCAGAACCTGGACATAAAACAACAGAAGTTGGATAGAAATGGTGGGATAAAAGGGCCAAGGAAGTAGCATCCTAATCCTGACTTGCCCCCAAGACCAGGGCCAAGGAAAAAAATACTCCAATCCCTGAGAAGAAAACCCCACCAATCCCTGAGCTTTCCCCAGGACCAGGTCAGAGATTCCCACCAATCCCAGGCCACCCTGGAAAGCTCTGTCCTCCCCCCCCCATCCCACACCCTATATGAACCCTGCCTTCTGCTCAGTGCCTTCCTGCTTCTTGGCAGAATAGAGGAAGCCGCCCTCTTGTGTCTTTCCAAATTAATCTCTTGTGTGAGGCTTTTTGTGTGCAGTGTGACTTTGTGGTATTCTTTGGCTCCTGACTGCCAGGGTAACTTTCCCCTCAGACCCATCACTTACAGATAACCTCCCTGGCTAAAGAAGAGCAGAGACAAGACATAGAAGAAGCCTAGAGGCCTCACTCTTTTTGACGTATTATCAGCAAACATTTAGCTCAGTCAGGTCCCACCTACTCCATCGAGAGCTCAGTTCTGTGTTCATTCTTGGGACCATAAATGACAGTCTGTCTAATATTCCAGATAAAGACACTCCTCAGGAGAAAGTAGATGTCCTCCTGTGGTCTGCCTCCTGGGAGGGACCCATGCTGCCTGTTCTACAGGCTACTGTACTGCCCTTGGTCATACAACTCCAGCTCCCCAAAGCTCTTTTGCCCGTGAGAATCTGTTACCCATTTGTTAATGCGTGGCCCAGTTATGCTGATCGGCTTTAAATATCAATGCCGCACATTTAGAATCACCTGGGAAGTGAGTTGTAATGAGGAATTATCCACATCAGATTGGCCTGTCGGCATGTCTGTGAGGGATTGGTCTTGATTGTTAATTGATATAGCCCAGTGTGGGGGCACCATTTCCTAGCCACGGGGTCCTGAGTAGTCTACATATTGAGGAATTCAGCCAAACAGAAGCAAGTAAGAGTGAGTTTATTTTCTTTTTTTCATTTCTGTTGCTGTAACAAGGACCCTGATAGAAATCAGCATAGGAGAAGACATGACTTTTTGTTTTGGCTGTGGTTGTACCGCTTGAGTCCTTGCCATGGCTTCCCTGCAGAGATGGACTATCACCTGGAATTATAAGGAAGGGAAACAAAACAAAAAGCCATGTCTTCTCCTGTGCTGGTTTCTCTCAGGGTCCTCGTTACAGCAACAGAAATGAAACAAGCCATCAACCTCATCATCAATCCGGTTCGGTCACTTTAACAGACCCCATAGCTCTCTGATGCTGATAGGTGTTTTGTTCTTCACAACAGCCAAAGTGAGGTTTTGAAGAATCAGGAATCAGCCACACCCAGGACAGACAGACAGGAAGGGAGAAGGACCAAGATGGATAATAAAGATGGCAAACCGGCTTTTTCTTCACCATCCTATCCTGAGACAAAAACCTAGTGGGCTTTTCTCTTAAATCGGGGCCCCTTTCAGCTTGTTGGTTCAAGGCTGGTCCTTGAGTTGGGGGCCTTTCAGATCTTCTTTCTTGGTTTAAGCCAACTAACCCAAAATTAGGGGAAGGAGATCCATCCCAGGCCACTCAAAACATGTAAAATCCCTAGCCCTCCATATGTGGGTTGTGGACTCCACTCTCTTCTCTGCAGGGCGTCTTTCTTGCCATGTGCCTTACTGTGTGAACATATTCACTTTTAATAAAGTTTGACACCTCTTGTTGCCTACTTATGAGACTTTCCCCACCTTGTAATCCTTTAATTGGAGAAGAAAATAAACCCAAATGAAGCCACCTAGACAGCAACAGTCTCATCACCCAGTCTGGTTTAGCATGGGCTCTACTGAGCCGGCAACCCAGAATTCCCCTTTAGTCTTACAGTTCCCATCCTTTGACTCCGCCTTCCTGCTCTAAATCTCCACTTGGCTATGCTAGATTTAGAACTCACTGAATCTCAGCTACAGCAAGACACTTGATGCCACTGTGCCTCCCTTGAATGGAGTTCTCAATGTCTCCAGCTGCACCAAACAATATTTTTCCTTTAACATCACCCACAACTCTGAATCTCCACTGTCCTATCTGTCAAGTGTGGAGAAGACCTGACTCAACCCTTAAGTTAGTGTGCAAATAATAGTGGTCCCTGGGCTCACCAAGGACTCACAGCTCTACTGCTGACTGCCTTCCTGTAAGTTCTCTCCTCTGAAAGATCAGGTAGTACTTCATGTAGAATATTTGCTTCCTGATAGATCCCTGGGATTTGTTTTATGGGTCAGATGCAGGTTGCCCTCTAGACCAACAGCAACAACACAGGGCAGTAGCTGCCAAGACCCAGCTCTGCAGAAATGATAATCCTTTTATTAAGACCCATATTCTCTTGTGACCTTTAAATTGCAGTGAGAGCTCTCGCCAATGCAGGCCTTGTGGAATGGCATGCTGGAGTGGGGTTCTTTTCCTCTCTAGTGGTCCTCTCTGGCTAGAGTAATCTGGTACCTAGGCCATGAATCTATAGCAGCTTGAGCAGGAAGAGAGGAGCTCAGGACATCCGAGCTAAGCCTGTTTAAGACTGGAGTGCATTGTAGATATTCTTCTGTGTGTGTCTAGAGTCTGTTCCTTGTCTAGAACACAACTGTTCCTAGTAGACACTGTATCATGAGAGATGATTGGGGGAAGGCAGGGTCTTTGTGACCCAGCCCAGTCAGAGGGAGCAACAAAGACAGTATAAACCTCCATCTCCACCCTGACCTGACTTCATCCTTTGGAGGAAGAGTCTGTCAGTAGGAGTCCAGCTCCTATCCCTTAGAGGACATTTGCAGGGAAGGGAGAACAAATCCAACATAAGGGTGGGGCTTCTGACAACACCAAGTGCAGACAGATGAAGGTGTTAGTAATGGCAGGTTCACATTGGTACAAACATCTCCACCCAGTACCATGTCTTCCAGATGGTCACTGTGCACTGCCAAGCTGGATGGAGTCCATTGTTGAGGGCTCTCTGATCTCATGATCCTACTTTACTTCCTTTTTTATGATGTTTTTGTATCTAGTATCTTGGAGAGGTGCTGGTCACAGTAGGCAAACTTTTTTAGAAGAAACACCCCTGAGTCTTGCCCAGTTGCCTTTATGACTGGCTCTGCAACCCGTGATAGCACAGCCAGGAAAGTGAGGGGCTCTAGAATGTTCCCCTGACCTTGGGAACTTATCTGTCAGTGCCCCATAGTGCTAAGCATGATATTACTCTATGCATAGGAAGTCATGGCTGCCATCAAGCAAGGTGAAGTGTTATGGAGTTTGTGACCACCGCCTAGGAAAAAAAAACATAGACTCAATCTAATTTTAATTAAAAGATTTATTAACTGCTAGCCAGACAACAATCTCTGAGCTAACTTTGAGATTGCCAAGAAGGAGGGGTATGAGAAAGGACTTTTAAAGGGGAAAACCACAGGAAGATCTTCAATATCTATGCAAGGAAGTAAAAAGTGTTCTGTTCTGCCAAGTTAAGTGATAAAGGCAGTTCAAAAACACCCTTTGGGTATCTGTAAGAGTGGTACAGAAGCGAAACAAAGAAAAAGCAGTTAGTCATATCATCATAACAAATAGACAGCCATGGTGGTACATTTCGGGCAGGGGTCACTGAGTCAGGGTTACTGGGAGCTTATCTTCCAGGGACTGGAACCAGAGACAAACTGGTGGGTACCAAGATGGATGCCTAGCATAAAATGGCTAAAGTCATATCAGAAATTAGGGCTTAGGCCCTGGAAGAGAGCCTCTGTACTTCTCTTCTTTGCTTTCCCCTGTCTCCTTCCCTTTCATCGATGGTCCTCCCACTCCTTTGGTGAGGAAAGGCATTTGGGAAGGTGGAGACAACCTGACAGTGTGAAGGATCAGGCCATGCCAGGTTTTCAGCATGGAGGTCCATGCTGGCTGGAGGCTTACATGATAAGACAAGAAGAAGGTTGAAGCATCTGAGGTGGCCCTTCTATGTTAGTTTGGCTTTGCCCTTCCTGGATTCATCCAGGATGCCTTGGTGGCATAGAGGTTTGTTCCCAGGAACTCTGTGTGTGCTCTTGGCTGAAGGGAAGAAAGCTTGAATGTGAGAGAGTCTTGCTGACAACTCCCTGAACACATGGTCTTAAGGCTTCAGAAAACACTTGACTTCCCAGCATGAGAATCTTTTGACTCAGACAATGTGGGTCCAAATCCCAGTCCTGTTTTGTGGCCTTCATGCAGTGACTCAGGATCTCTGTGCCTCAGTTTCCTCAAAAGCTGAGAGTCTCTTGTGGGTGTTTATGAGGCTTATGCAGTTATAGGAGAAACACAGAGCAAAGGGTGCCTGGGTGCCTAAAGCTTTCAGAGTGATGGCTGCCCTCATTGAGACAATTTATTTAGCATCTACTGTGTGCCTTCCCCGTTAGGCAACAATGAAGGGGATCCACCTTCATTTCAAAGAAAAGAAGTGAGAAGACAGAGGCAGGAACTTGAGTAGGAAGTCTCCTGAACAGGCTTTCCAGGAGGCATGAGAAGAGGACCTCATTCATCCTGGGCCAAGGACAGGAGAGGGAACCCAGGTGTTCCCGTCACTGCCCATCACTGACTAAGCTCCCATTTAAGAAGGATCTCACTGTACCAACTGATACAAGTCCTTGGAGGCCAGGTGGGGAGCCTGGAATGTTCTAGGAAGCAAGGCTGCTAGAAAGTGCAGAGAAGGCTGAGACACAAGGCCTCTGGACTGAAAACTCCCTGGAGGAGAAGTCAGTAGACCACTCTAAAGGCCAGAAGACACAGCATCGCAGCATATCCTTCAGAAGGAAATCATGCCCACCCCCCTTGCGGAGTCCCTGAGCCAGACAGAGAGGGGACAGTCACATAACAAGTGTTCATAAGTATCTCTGAGCCACCAGAGCTAAACAAAAGGAAAGGGAGGGTGTCCTTTGCCATCACCAGTGAGGGAGGTGGCTTCTGTACCTGGCATGAGGTGTGTGGGTACACTGTGGAAGGAGAGCATGGGGCAGATATAGAGCTGGCCAGCTGGGCACAGGAGATCAGGCCAAATGGGAGTCCTGGGGTAAGGGCCAGCTATAAGAATCACTTGCCACTCTGTCTTCCAACACCCTTCATATAAGCGCTGATGTGTACCAGGCACATTTATCTACAGATTCCCACTAAACCACCCTTTGCATTCAGAAACCGAAAGGCAAGCCAGGCAGGGTGCAATTTTCTTCATAACAGTAGATTCTCTGTAAAGCTTGAGTTCAAGGATAAAGAATATGCCACCCATATACACACAATGTTTCCAGCCATGAAGAGTGATGGAGCTATGCTGTCAGTAGTAGAACAGACACAATTAGAGGCCACCGTGCACAGCAAATCAAGGCACTATCAGTCAGGTTTCACCTTTTCTCTCATTTATGGGTCCTAATCTTTATAGGCACATAAAATGATACCTGGGTAAAGGACAGGAAAGTAGAATTGAAACCTGTGAGGGACAATGGGGATTAACAGGAGAGATAGGGCAGTGATAGGGTAGGAGGTGGAGTGGAAGGCAAATACTCAAAGTACAGCACATGCTTGTGTGATGAGTGCCTTAAGTAGCCTTGTCAAAATCAGTCAAGCATTTTGGTCACTTACACACAGACAGTTTGGCATTGTGGTTAGCGAGTCATGTATGTGGATAACAGATAGGAGCCCACTTTGTTCATAAAGCTTCTGTTATTCCTTCAGTACAATGACATCAGTCTTTTAGAATATCAAAAAGTCTTTTCTGTTTAAAACCTCTCTAACAAGCACACGATACATCCAGCTGGTTTTCCACTCTGCCTGCTGCCTAGCAGAGCCTCTCCAGTGCGCTCACCTTGCACCTTCAGAAGCACAAAAGCTCACAAGAGGCAGACTGCTCTGTGTGTGTGTGTGTGTGTGTGTGTGTGTGTGTGTGTGTAAGTGCGCACACACACATAAACATGCAGACACACACGCACACAACATTGTAGCCTATCTTCTTTCTTAGATAGAGGGAAAATGTTTAATAGACCCCTAATTTATTATTTGACCAGCTAGCTCATCCTGACCACACAAACTGACAGTGTTTAAATCTTTTAAATGGTCTTCATTTATATATAAGAATATGAAGCCAAAAATTAAGGAACTTCTTTCCCTGTCACAATCTCACTGAGACTTCTGAGAAGACCGTGTAATTCCTCCTTGAACGGAATGTTCCTCCTGAAGACATCTCAGACATTGGCTCTCCTCCATCTTTCCCGTAATTTCAAGTATATTTTTAGATGGTCCCAGTAACAGTTGCTATTAAAATGCTATACTTTCTGTATCTGCATGTTGTCAATGGTCAGGACAAAATGTACTCTTGATGCATGGCTAGACTTTCATGTAAGCAAGTATGAGTTGATATTTACAGAATTAAGTGGAAATTGTAATCAAAACCAGGCTACTTCTCAAAGATTGCTTTTGCTTTTCTCATGCCTGTGGGGCTGGAAGAGTAAGCAAGGCAGAGATGACTGCAGGACCTGAGTTAGGTGGACAGCAAATGTTCATTTAGAGGTAGTGAGATATTGATATGAATGAAAAACAAAAGAACTCCATGAGGAAAGAAAACATTAAAAACATGTCTTTTGTCACAGGGTCACATTAGGTAGCCTTGGCTGGCCTGGAACTTACTCTGCAGTCCAGGTTCTGATACATAGGAATTGTGCATCTTCATGAGAAGGAGTGTAAGAACTGGATGTGTTTACGTGTCAGTAATGACCAAGTAGGGGCTACACATTACTGTATCCTTCAGCATTTTTCAGTGATCTGAGTTGGAGCTTTCACTCATCATCCTTCTGGCTTGTTTTGTTTTTTAAGTGTGTACTTGAATGTTTTGTTTGTGTGTATGTCTATGTACATGTGTACCTGTACCCTCAGAGGACAGAAGAAGGCACTAGGTTCCACAGAACTGGAGTTACAGGAGGTTTGTGAGCCACCATAAGGGTGCTGGGAACCTAACCCTAGTCCTCTGGGAGGGCAACAAGTGCTCTTAACTGCTAAGCCATCTCTCCAGGCTCTCAGATTTATCCTTAATATATTGCCAAAGCTATAAAGAATTTTGTCCACATGGGCAGTCTAAAAGACTGCAAAAGTTTACAAAGACCGTCTGGAAAGTTGTGCACTCGGATATATTGCTAGATATCTCTTTGCCTCAAATCGCAAAGCTCAGCATCCTCTTTTTTCCCATTAAGAGATGAGAAATGATGGTTAGTTAATAAAGCAATTCTTGACTCACGAGCATGAGGAATCTGAGTTTGAGCCCTAGAACCCACACAGAAAAGCTGGCTCGGCTGTGAGCCTGAAATCTCAGCACTGGAAAGGCAGGGACGGGGGATCGCTGAGGATTACTGGCTAGACAGCCTAGGTGAACTGATGAGTTCCAGACTTGTGAGAGAGCTAGTCAGAGATCACTGCAGAAGAGGGGTGGGGGATAGAGAGAATGTAACAGCCAAAGGTGGCAGATGACCACAAGGAAACCACATAACCTTACACGGCAGGGCAGTTACACATAATGAACTCACAATGCTGTGCCGCCGTTCACCAGACCTGTGAGAGCCTAAACAAGACAGAATCTCTTGTGGAGGAGGGAGACAGGCGTGAGGTTCAGTCCCTAGCAGAGGAGCTGTTGTTAGCTGTTGAGAGAGGGTCGGCTTTCTCTAAAAGTACAGCCATTGATAAGCCAAGCCACACACCCAAGAATGTGTGAATAGTACAGACTGGTACTGATGTGGGTGGCAGACACAATACAGAGTGGGGAAGAAGGGGGTGGAGGAGGGAAAATACACATGATCAAAATACATTGGACCAAATTCTCACATAACAAATTAAATTAAGAAAAAGGAGAAGAGGAAGAAAAAGAAAGAAGGGAGAAGGAATAAAGAGGAAAGGTAGATGGAATCTGAGAATGACATTTGAAATTTCCTTCTGGCCTCCACACACATGCATGCACATGTGTGTACACACACACACACACACACACACACACATACACACACACAGAAGCAAAACGGTGTGATCATTTTGGAAGTGTCCAGCTGTATCGAGCTGTTTCGATGATAAATACGAAGCTACAAGTAGTCATCTACAGCAGAGAAACTGAGTTGCTCTCATGTGGAGAGAGTGTAAACAGTCATGTTTACCCTCATTCCCTGAGACTCCATTTCTCACAGCAGAGCTAAGCCTATGGAACCTGGATGAAAATGCAGGTCAGCACACTCTATGGCCGTGTGTACCATGTATACAGACTTTACATGAAGAAACAAGAAAATAAGAGGCTCCGTGTGACATCTAAAACCCTCTTTAGTCAATGTGTTCCTCTTAAGATTTAATGTTGTGGCTTTTTTTCATAATTTTGATTATTATAATGTTTTCTTTTTTTACCATAGAAAAAGTTGATTCCCACCTTCAGGTTGACTGACATCTTCATAGAAGTGGTCAGATAGCCACCATGGTGGCTCACACATCTCATCCCAGCACCCTGGAAATGGAGGCAGAATTGAGTCAAATTTAATGCCAGCATGGGATACAAGGTGAGTTTCCAACTTTGCAATACAACATGAGATCTTGTCAATAAAAATCAATCAATCAATAAGTAGTAAAATGATGTTGACCAGACATGTGTTTTATGGTTTTCAGAGCCCATTTCCCCATTCATCATTTAATTGTTGGTATGATAGAGTATTAACCAAAACACAAGGACAATCCCATAGTAGCAAGTGTACCGTGTTTTATTTGTAGCCCATTCAATGGTTTCCATGGTTTAGTTTAGAAAACATGCATTTTGGGGTACACAGGAGTCCTTCATGGTAGTGAATAGGCTTTGTTCAAGGTTCTGAACTAGTCCCCCCAACCAGGTCTTCTTTCTTGAGACAAAGTTGCTGTGAATCCCTGGCTTTTCCGGAATCTAGGCTGACCTCTGCCTCGAGTGCTAGGATTAAAGGTGTGTGCTCCCACTGCCTGGCTGCTCCAACATTTCTATGTGTTAGGGTTTAAATCTTGGCTCATACCCGGACAGAACACACCAAGCCAACATGGTTCCACATGAGAGAGGTTTAATGAGAAGAAAAGTAGAGGAGGGAAAGGAGGTCCACCATGGGCATGTGGTGGGAAGAGGGAAGGGAAGGGGGGAAGGGGGCAAGAACAGAGAAGAACAAAGAGCAGAAGAAGTAAGAGGGAGAGAAGGGGGGCAAAGCAGCCCCTTGAATAGTCAGGCTGTTGCTAGACAACTGTGGGGAGCAGAGCATGCCTAACTGCCTGATAGCTGTAAAGTGGGCTGTAGATAGAATACCAACTTATGACTAAAAAAACTTTCAGATTTCTAAAATCATTCCTTTAAAAGGATAATAAATGCAAGGCACACCTTTAATTTCAGCACTCAGAGACAGAGGAAGGATCTCTGTGGAGTTCAAGGCCAGCCTGGTCTTTTTTCCAGCTTAAGACTGTATGGTGAGGTGCCCCCCAAAAAAAAAAAACAAATTAAAAAAAAAAAGAGGACAGTACATGTAGAAGGAAAACCAATAGTATTTTTTTCAAATGTGATAATGGAGTGCTGGAGAGATGTCTCAGTACTTAAGAACATTTGTTGTTCTTACAAAGGGCATATAGGTTTGGTTCCCAGCATTTACATGGTGGCTCACAACCAACCATAACTCTAGTTCTCAGGGAATTGGATGAGCTCTTCTGAGCTCTGTGGGTACCAGGTTTCCATGTGGCACACATACATATGCACAGCCATAATAGTCATACACATAAAAAAAATCTAAAAAGATTTAAAGTATGGTATTGGCTAATTTAGCCTTATAGCCCAGTCGGATGACGAAGGGAACTGAGATTTGTACTATATTCAGTCACTTTAAGTTCATCTCTGTAAATCTGGGGGCGCTGGTATTCTCTTTGGAGTGGGCAGCCTCATTAGTGAGCTGGTGTTGGAAGGCACACACCCCAACTCTGCCTAGCAGAAGCTAAGTGAAAACTCTGCCCTGTGAAGCCTGTGTGCACCGCCATTGCTTCAGTTATATTCCACGCTGCTTAGCACTTCGTTTAGGATATCCTCCTACACTAATCCCAGGCCCTTGGAAACCATTTTCTCTCAGCTGGTTCTGTCTTCCCACGTAGCTCTCTACCTTCCAGGAGTATTAAGTGACCATCACTGTCCCTTCCTCTTACCTGATGTCACCACGTTCTTCAAATTCAGACCACTACTTTTTACTGATCTCTCTTTAGACAAATAAGCAAATCCCATCCTCTCCTCTATAAAATGGCATCAAAATACACACACTCCATATCCTATAGTGAATAAAGTACTTCTTGTTGTGTGTTGGTGCTCACCTCTGCTCACAGTTCCTTCCTGCCGTATCTTGGGCTCTGGTTAGCACTTCCAGTAATCATTTATATTTTTAATATACTAATTGATCTTCCCCACAACTGTTTCAATGTACCCAGATGCTTAAAACCTTACGGTTGACAAAAATACAACTGTCCCTGCAGTAAGATTTTCTCCCCCCTCACCTTTAAAAAGCACATTTCTCAGGACAGCTATATACTTACACTCTCGCTTTGGTTTCCCACCAGCCATTCCCTCCTCCCCGTCACTCTCAATAATGAGGCCACCACTCTGGCAAAGGGAGGGCAGCAGTGTCTGTTCTGAGACACTTGTCTCCATCCTTGTCTTGCCTGCCGACAGCCTCTTCAACCATAGCAGGAGTCCCCCAGCTCCTACCCCTGCCACCACCACCGTGGTTGCTCACAGGCTGGGCTTCCTCTTCCTCATACCTCACATCATGAAACTCCTCCATGAGTGACCTTTTCTCCACTGGTTTGAACTCTCCACCAGCACACTTTCTTTGGCGGATTATATCACTAAACCTAAATTCAAACCTGTTTCCTTCACAGCACCAGCTGCTGCGGTGGCCTTCTGGGTGTGGGGGGTCATTGTCTTGTTTTTACACATCACTGAGGTTTTTAACAAAATCCCCGACTGCCTATACACTACCCTTGATGATCATTTACAGAGTTTTAAAATTCTTCGGGGCTTTTACCCTATGCCATCCATCCCTGCTCCTCACCAAACTCTCCTCTGCACTTGCCCGGTGCCTCCATGTCTTCTGTCCTCAGTGTCTGTCTTCTGACTGACTGCTCTGCTCAGTTTTCTTCTCACTGAGAAGTGGAGGCTGGACTCCCCATCCCCTGCCCCCCACAACGTGTGTGATCTGTGTGTTAAGCTCATAGGCTGATTCCTTCTCCAAGTCTCAACCCCAGCTTATTGTAACTGTTTCACAGTGGTCAGCTCTAGATGCTCGTCAGAGGTTGCGTTGTCCCACTCCACCCCCTGCCAGAGCATCAGCCATTAACAAAGTCTTTCCCTGGCTTTTTTGTATACCCTGTCCAAACTGTAGCACTGACCTGGTACAGGTCAAGGGATCAAAAATATCTTCAGGGTTAATGAGTAGATCAGTGGACAAGACTAGCTCAGACCTCCTAAATATCGTCTGAATTAAGAAAATAGCTCCTAACTTTAATCCCAGCACTCAGGAGACAGGGGCAGGTAGAACTCTCTGAGTTCAAGGCAATACTTGTCTATCTAGTGAGCTCTAGGCTAGCCAGGGCTCTTTGTCTAAATAAATAAATTCATTGCCAGGCAAACCGTGGTGGCACACGCCCTTTTAATCCCAGCACACAGGAGGCAGGAGGCAGATCTCTGAGTTTGAGGCCAGCCTGGTCTACAGAGGGGAGCTCCAGAATAGCCAGGGCTACACAGATAAAACTGTCTCAAAGAGAAAACAGATGAAGAAGAAGAGATAGAGGAGGAAGAGAAGGGGGTAAGGAGGGAAGACGGAAGGAAAGCAAACAAATGGGACAATAAGTGAAGCCTTGAATTCCAAGATATAAGGATCTATGGATCTTTCTTTTTTCCTCCCTATCTTTGTTTTTGTTGTTGTTTGTTTGTTTGTTTTCCTTTTCTAGAAAGTCATTAATTAAAACACCTTAAAATTTTTGGTTATAAAAAAAGAAATGCTTGGCACCACAGAAACTTTTACTTATTCTTTCTTACCGTGAGGGCATTTCAAAGTTTTATCTTTTCCCATTCATTCTTTGTACAGCTACTGAATAACACCAAACTTTGTGTTTTAAAAAGTCAGTCTTACAGTGCTTTAGAGAAACCGTGCCCAAGCTCCACAGGGGGAGAAACAAATGCTAGTGCTTGAAGCACTGTGTGTTCAGGGTCCCTATTTAATGCTGACACTTCCTTTCACTCTGGCTCTGTAGACGCCACACTTTGTTCTCACGAGTTTTCTAACTGCCTCTTTGAAGTCTTTGTTCCTCAGGCTGTAGATAACTGGGTTCAGCAGTGGGGTGATCACAGTGTAGAAGACAGAATGACCTTGATGAGCTCAGGGACAGATGCGCATTTGAGCGCACATACATGGAGATCATGGTCCGTAGTAGATGGTGACCACGGCCAGTGGGAGCCACATGTAGAATGTCTTCTGTCCTGCCGTGGAAGCGTAAAGGATTCTCAGAATGGAGGACACGAGAACGAGGACACGAGGGGTTAGGAGGAACAGATGCAGAGCATATGATGGACAGGTGGACAAAGATGGCTATTTCTGTCACGAAGACGGAGCAGGACAGCTGGATTAATGGAGGTGGAGGTCACAGAAGAAATGGTTGATGGTTAGCCCACAGGTCCAACTTAGAACTGTAGTGGAAGGCAGGAATGTGCCCACCCCTGTCACCCAGGAGACTGTTACCAGAGCAGCACAGTTGCTGCACCTGAGAAGAGAGAGTGGAGCGGTGGTAGATGGCCAGGTGTACCGGTCATAAGCCATTGCGGCAAGGAGGAAACACCAGTAGCAATCAAAAACACAAAGAAGTACAGCTGGGTCATATACAGGCAGGGAAAGATAGGCATGTGGCCCCAGGTGGCTGTTGACAGCAGCAGGGGCACCGTGGTGGATGTACCAGATCTCCAGGAAGGACAGATGTTGGAGGAACGTGGTGGATGGGAGCGCAGGCGCCGGATCCTCACTCACTCACAGCAATGATCACCATGTTACCCGTGATGGTGGAGGAGAGATAGAAGCACAGGAAAATGGCAGAGGAGGGACTGCCACTACAGAAGATTCCGAATCCTAAGAGCTGAAACTCAGTGACCTTGGATAGGTTTTGGGGCTCCATTTTCTGTGAAGGCAGAACACATTTTGAAAAACACTGCGTACAAGGCATAAGACATTCGCAACGTTTGATGTTTGGATTCCAAGAGTTGGTCCTCTAGTAGTTTGAAACTAGTGTGTAGTGTGTTGGGTACTTGTCTGACAAAATGCAACTACCGTGAGGAAGGGTTTGTTTGGGATCACAGTTGGGAGGTAGTTTATCATGATGCTGTGGTAGTAGGAGCGGGAGGACCCATTGTCTCCACAGTCTGGGGGGGAGGGGAGTTCACTGCTCTTCTTTCTCCTTTTATTTATCCAAGATCAGTGGATGGTGCTGTCAGTCAGAGCGTCTTCTCAGCTCAACTGACCTAATCTAGAGACTCGCTCCCAGACATGCCCATAGGTGTTGTCTGTTTGATGATCTAGATGTCAAACTGGCAGTCAAATTGCATGCAAGTTTTCAGAGGGACAAATGTGTTAGTTCCAGCTTCCTTTGCAGCACATTTTGTTTATTTGCTTTTTTTTAATTTTAAAGGCACAGAGTCTCGCTGGGCATCCAGGTTGGCCTGAAATTTACAGCGTCTGCTCGGCCCCAACCAGCGCCATGTGCTGAGGTGTCCACTGCCACTCTCAACTTCAGCCACAAGCTGAACAGAGATATTAAATCCTGAAAGATATTTATCAAGTTCTGTTTCTTTTGGTTTGTAGAAATATTGAAGTCTCTCAGATCCAAAGACATAAGAAGACATATATGTAGTAGCACACACAGAGGACAGAAGGACAGAAGGACAGACAGAAGGAGGCAACTGCAATGGTCTGAGATGATGGGTGAGGTAGACAGAGTGGGAGATCTGCTTCATAGCAACATATCAAAAATAAAAATGCCTACCTTAAATGAACACTTTTATGTTTGACATCAATAACATTGGAAAAATCTTAGAAACTGACAAACACAACAAAACTTGATTAAAACCATGTGGAAGAAAAGGGAGAGAGAATGCACTCTGAGGTCCTGGGAAAGTCTGTTCATTCTTCCTTTAATAACATTTTACTGACAATATACTGTGTGCGTGTACATGCATGTGTGTGTGAATATTAGTATGTATGCATGTGTGAGCATGTATGTGTATACATACGTATGAGCATGTAAGCATATATGTATGTGTGTATATGGGTGAGCATGTGGTGAGCATGTGTGAGTGTATGTATATGTGAGTATATGTGTGAGTGTGTATATGTATGGGCATGTGTGAATGTGTGTATGCACGAGCACGTATGAGCACATGTATGTATGTATGTGTGAGCATGTATAAGTGAATGTATGTGTGTATGTGTGAGCATTGTGAATGTATGTATGAATGAGTGTGTTTATGTGTGAGCACATGTGTGTGTGTGTGTGTGTGTGTGTGTGTGTGTGTGTAGCTCACTGATCAGTTTATTTCTCACACCCACAAAGGCCCTTCTTTTTACCTATTAGGTAACACACTCACCACTCTGACCCTTCTTCTGTACCAACATCCAACATGGACAGACACCGTGTACTTTTATTTAAACTCATTGTCAAACACAGCAAAAAGTCCACACTCACCTGCCATACCTGAGCTCTGTGCCTCTAATGGAGTGGGATCCAGCAAAAGTGTTAACTCGGTGGGAACCAACAAAAGCATTGTCACATTAAAATCGGTAAAGGAGGAGGGGCTGGGGAGACGGCTCAGCAGTTAAGAGTGTGTAATGCTCTTGTAGAGGACTGGAGTTTAGTTCCCAGTACCAAGTCAAACAGCTCACAGTTGCCTAGAACTCCAGCTCCAGGGTATCCAGTGCAGGCACCTCTACACACACACACACACACACACACACACACACACAGAGACACACACACAC